>NW_005871565.1:363282-392333 GCF_000147115.1 Myotis lucifugus | reverse complement strand
CAGTGAAGGGCAACTAGACCAGCAGGGGGGGCAGTAAGGAGTGACCAGGCTGGTGGGGGGGCAGTTAGGAGCGACCAGGCCGGCAGGGAGGGGGCAGTTGGGGGCAACCTGGCCAGCAGCAGGGAGCAGTTAGGGGTGATCAGGCCGGCATGCAGAGGCAGTGAGGGGCGATCAAGCTGGCGGGGGGGGGCAGTTAGGGGCAACCAGGTAGGCAGGCAGGTGAGCGATTAGGAGCCAGTGATCCAGGATTGTGAGAAGGATGTTCGACTGCCTGTGGGATCGTACCTAAATCGGCAGTTGGACATCCCTCAAGGGGTCCCGGATTGGAGAGGGTGCAGGCTGGGCTGAGCCCCACCCCCCTGCATGAATTTCATGCACTAGGCCTCTAGTATAACATAATTTTGAAGAAATTGTGGGAAATAAAGGAAAGTGTAAAAAGGAAAACATTCCATAGTCCAAAGTAATCCATAATTCCACCACCCAAAGATAAGTAACTACTGCTATAGTATATTTCATTTGTTTTTTTACATATATCTATATTCTATTATATGCGTGACTTCATATCCTAATTGAGAATTTCCACCCTAAATGAAAAGTCTCTTAATGCATGATTTTTAAATAACTGCATAATATTCCAATATATGCATATGTTTTGATTTATTTAATCATTCCTCAATTAAGATACTTTGTAAGCCATATATTTTGAAAATCTTCCTCTGCCTCCTGTTTCTGCAACTGAACCTGCTTTCCTTACACCAGGATTCAAGATGCATGATTCTATATTCAGCTGCATTTCAGAATGTTTACTTCCCTCCTAGAATTAGGATAGTATTATTTTCTATTATTTTCATTGTAAATATAAAATCTTTCATATGAATTAAATAGATATTGGTGAACTCACCAGGCACTATACTCACTGATCATTTGTTCTTTTATTATCTAGTGACCTCTGACTACATGGGGGAAAATTCCCATTTTTGTACCTATGGACCAGTTGGGAGATGCCTGTTAAATTGCCTCCTGGTGACCTGAAGGCTTTAATGTTCCTCTAAATATTGAGCTCCCTGAAGAGTATTGACTGCAGTGGCTGAGCTGACAGTGAATGTTTTCTAGAAACTTTAATGAGCTTTGAAAGAGAATTTCTTTATCTGTGTATCCAAGTTGTTTCAGCAGTTGTTTCAGCACAGTGTGAGCAAACCTTCAGCTGCAAGTCATTTTATTATTCAATAGAGGCCCGGTGCACGAGATTCGGGGGCGGGGCGGGGGGGTTCCCTCAGCTTGGCCTGCGCCATCTCACAGTCTGGGATCCCTCAGGCGTTGTCTGCCTGCCAGCTTAGGCCCAATCCCCCTGGAAATCAGGCCTAAGCTGTCAGTCAGAATCCCTCTCGCAGTCCAGGGCTCTCGCAGTCTGGGACCCCTTGCTCCTTACCACCCACCTGCAGTGGAGGCAGGAGAGGCTCCTGCCACCACCTCTGCACTCTCCAGCCATGAGCCCAGCTTCTGGCTGAGCAGTGCTCCCCCTGTGGGAGCACACTGACCACCACGGGGCAGCTCCTGCATTGAGTGTCTGCCCCATAGTGGTCAGTGCGCATCATAGCGACCAGTCATTCCACAGTTGGGTCAATTTGCATATTATGCTTTTATTATATAGGAGTGGAATTGGGCTCAGAAAGCAGCAGCAACCTGTTGGGTATATTATTTCCATTTGTGTGACTAGCTTGACCCATCCATCATTCTAACGAGGCTGTTTGGGGGCTTCCAGTCCCTGAGGGGGGTCAGGAGAGCCCCCTGGCCCAGCTGACTTACCATGTCCTGGGGTTGACAGCACGTTTGCTTGGTTGGCAGGACTTGCCAGTCTCACTACTCTGTAACTTGCGTGGGTAACATGAGCTGAAACAAATAAGAGGGGTTTCCATGAGCCAAGTTGGCTGTGTTATGTCAAGGTCAGCCTGGAGCTCCAGAGTGTCTAACTGTCCACCTTAGTTCCTAGACCTTCCTTCTTAGGGAGTGAACCCAACAATACACTTTCGGCACCGTTTTCAGGCACTAAAATGATTTTGTGATGAGTATGAGGCAGACAGAATGGTAGGGGCAGGTTTCCTGCCTCTTTCACTTACTAGCCACAAGACCTGAGAAGGTTACTTAGCCTGTCTGCCATAGCTCTCTTCTCTGTAAGATGGGAGTAACACAAGTGCTCATTTTATAAAGAGTAAAACTAGTTAATAATTGTAAAATTCTTATGATAGCATTGGCACATGGTAAGTTCTCCGTTAATGTGAGTTACAATTTTGAGAGTATAAGTGATTTCTGATTGTGTTCTCTACAATACTTCACATACAAAAGGTGACCAAAAATATTTGTTAATTTGAATTGAATAGAAACGAACCATCGTAGGCCATAGAATCAACTTTTGTACTAAGAGGAGTCAAATCCCACTGAGATAGCATGGTCATGTGTCTTTGTCAAGCCCAAACTACCCAAGAAGCTGGTATTCTCTTTCCAGCCTGCATCCATTATCAGGTTAATATCAAAAGGTTTCTATCTCTTCTCCCCAGAACCTGTTGAATTAGAAGTCCTTTCTCCAATCTACCCCTTGCCTGCCACATCCAGAATCCCATGTTGTCCCAGAATTGCTTCTCCATTTTTTAAAAATGTTTCTATACAGAAGTCCCATTGTATCAAACTAGTGAGTCCACATATTAATATGTAAGGGTAGGATGAGTCACTCTGGCACCCCAATATATTTGGAAATGTGCTAAGAAAAATATGTTTTGAACCTTGCTAAGCACTAACACTCAATGCCTGCTGAGGGGACTTTTTAAAATGAAACATTTTGCTGAATAAAGGTCATTCCATCCAGATGGTATTTTCATTTCCCAGAAGGCCCTGGAACAAGTTTGCTCATGACCTTCATCACAGCACAGGCCTGATGGAGGCACTGAGATCTCTTCCTTTCTTTAAAGTGATTTCATTCACACCAGGCTGTTTAGGGACTCTGCTGAGCTCCTGGGGCTTCATGAAAGCCTGCAGACCCCAGAAATTCCCACCCTCTATCAGGCTCTGAGTGACCAGAGGCTTGGGTCAGGCCAGCCTGCCCCAGCCCAGTCCTGAACCCCTGACTCTCCGCCCATAACTTCCTCACTCTCCACATCCTCAGTTTCCAAGTGGAGGAAAGGAGGGAACATTTCAGTCCTGACTCCAAAGATAGAACGTGAGCAGTCCTTCCAAAAGAGTAGACCAAGGAGGAACCAGCAGGGGAAATTTCCCCGGCATTTGAGGTACAAGAGCAGTCCTTAAGCATTTTGCTCTCAGCCAAAACATTTGAGTGATGGATGTTTCCTGTGACTTGTTTTCCAAACAATAGATTAATTCATCAACTTCGATGGTAAATCCACACACACACACACACCCTCATTAAATCTAAGTGTCCTTTTTATTTTCCAAGCAGGAGCACAGTTTATCAATGACTCTTTTATAAAGATCAGAAAACAACTTCAAAAATATTTTGGTTTGTGTATTCAGATCAATATAGACCTAGGGAAAAGCAATTTCCCTAAAATAGCACCCTGTATCTGCTGGCTCACCCAGTAACCCTCTCTCATTCCTTCTCTGAAGGCAGCTGAGAAGCTGAACTGTTCCCTATTCGTGCACCCCTGGGACATGCAGATGGATGGACGGATGGCCAAATACTGGCTCCCTTGGCTCGTAGGTTTGTGTCAGCTTGGGGGTCTAGAAAAGAAGATCTAATTTTTGTATTTTTCCCCAATTATCTGTGAAACACTATTATGTCAAAGACAGAAAGTGTAATTTATTAACAGGATTGTGCATTATTGAGCTCTTACTCAGATTATTGCTAAATATATTATCTCATTTAATTTTAATCATATTCACACAAAACCCTATGAGGCTGACATTATAATAACCATTTCATGGATGGAGAAACTGAATCTCAGAGGGGCTAGGAAGCTTGTCCAAGTCACACAGTTAATAAGTGAACATGGAATTTACACAGATCAGTCTGACTCCAAAACCACCTCATGACACAGACTCCCCAAAAGGCTCCAAAGATAAGTAACGTTGCCTGTCTAACCGGTTTTGTAGAAGCCAGTAATAGCCTCAGCTCTTTCAAATGAGAACCCTGGAATTAGGAGGGGAAGGTCCCCTTACACCGCCCACCCCACGGATCGGAGGCCCTCAATTATGGGTGGCGTCATGATAAGAAAAAGAAATGAAGACAGGGTGGAATCCTGGGGCCACGTGGGGACAGTGCAGCTCATCTACACACCCAAGGAGTGGTCCCCGCCGAGTAGGGCTGGGTTTGCTTTGGGAGGCCATTACCCATTCTCTCCTCGGCCTCGCTGATACAAGTAACAGTGAAGTATCCACCATAAAGCACTAAATGGAGCAGTATATTGAAAGTAAAACTGAATTTCAGTTCCAGCTCGTCTAGATTTCTGTGTAACCCGTGGCAAGTCATTTCACCTCCTGACACCCCAGTTCCTCGTCTGTCAAGTGAGAGAGCTGGCTTGGATTCTCCTTCTACTCTGATATTTTATGCCCCTGGCATTGCTTTTGGAGACCCGTGTATTTAGTAAGGCAGCTTCCTATCTACTCCCCACCGAATTTTGAGCAGGAATTAGTAGAAAGAGGTCACCTAAGAAGCCCCAGTGTTTTCAGGCTTCAAAGAAAATCTCATTCCAATTCACACAGCACTTTGACTAGTCCCACAAGCTTATATACATGGCAACTTCCCACATGAAAAACAAAGGAGAGAACAAAGGGCCACTTCATCATTCATTTATGCAGCGCATATGCATTGATCTCCTGCAGCATGCCAGGCCCTATGCTAGGCACCAAGGATACAGACGTGGACAAAATCTCTGCCTTCCTGGATTTTATGCTCTGGTTGGAGGGAAAAGACAATAAACAGGCACACAGATCATAAACAAACAGGCTACGAGTAATTTCAGAATTCTATTCTGATGCAAAGGTGGTCGTTAGTGATTGGAGGATTCCCAGCAGGGGTGGGGCATACCCCAATTTACACTGCAAATATTCTGCTTTGGCTCCTGTATGGAGACCGGATTGTGGAGTTATGGTCCAAGTGATGAATGGAAAGCAGAATCATAGGACCCAAAGGAAGTGATGCTGCTCATCTCCTGCCTTCACGAGGCTCTGCCCACTTCAGATGGACATTAGTCTATCATGCTTCCAGAATTCCCAAGAGGCCAGGGAGCCAGGGGTGTCTCTGTCCACAGAGCAGTGGGGCAGAATGAGCATCCACTAAAGCCCCATTGGGCAGCCAGACAAGCAGGCTTCCCCAGACGGTGCCAGGCTCAGCTGTGGAGCCTCCAGAGATTCCTTAATCACAGTCTGAAAAGCAGTCATCTGAAATGAAACCCAGACTGAGTCCAAGGAAGTAAAGACACCAGGCATGAAACAGCCACTTCTAGGAGCTTGAAATAATTCACTTTAATCCAGTTCTTTTCTTTTCTTTTTTATTGGGGGGGGGGGGGACCACCAATTGTTGTTCCATTTATTTATGCATTCATTGGTTGATGCTTATATGTGCCCTGACCAGGGATCAAACCCACAACCAAGATGATGCTCTGACCAACTGAACTACCTGGCCAGGGCTTAATCCAGTTATTTTCAACCTCAGCTCTAAGAAGCAGCAAAAATTTGGGAGGAATGATAATATGAGTCAATATTTATTGAGCACTTAAGTGGCAAGAATTAACAATTATCACCCCCACCCATTTACGGATGAGGAAATTGAGGACAGGGAGGCAATTAATATTCTTGAGCACCTCTAATGTGAAGTTCCGGCCAAGAACCTTCCTGACATCATCATTTTCAAGGCTCCCAGCAGCCTTGCAAGACGGGCAATACTGTCCCCGTCTCACAGGTGAAGCGCAGGCTCGGGGGCTTTAAATACCTTGTCAAAGGCTGGAAAGCAAAAATGGGAGGAGTTCGGGTTCAGCCCAGACTCACTGTACTGTCTTGCCCCACTGCATCCAAAACTGAAGCTGGGGGAATCAGGACAAAAAACAGGTCCTCTGGCTCCTTGGCTATTCTAGCCATTAGGTGACTCTACCTGCAAGTGGCAAATAGGAAGCATCAGATGGTTCTGCTCACCAAGGCAATCGCCTGTATATAAGCAAGCCATGCTAGGGCGCAGGGACTGACAATTACAGCAAGCCGCCGTTCCCACCGTGAGCATCACTGAACTTCGTGCTAGAGGGGACAAGCCCTGTACCTTGTAACTGTTTCCTCTTTCAGGAATGCCAGCAGAGACCACCACAGCCATTTGCTCCATGATCATGGGTGGAGTGTTCGAGAAGTTTCCTAAACTGAAAGTGTGTTTTGCACATGGAGGTAAGACCCCATCTGTTTTGGTCAGCTCAGCTGCCATAACAAAATACCACCGACTAGGTGGCGTAAACAACAGAAATTAATGTGTTCACGGTTCTAGAGTTCCAAGACCAAGGTGCTGGCAGGGTTGGTTTCCAGTGAGACCCCTCTTCCTGGACTGTAGAAGGCCACCTTCTCACTGTGTTCTCACATGGCTTTTACTCTGTGCATGCACAGAGAGGGAGGGAAAAGGAGGGAGGGAGGGGTGAGGAGGGAGGGAGGGAAGGAGGGAGGGAGATTATTCTGCTGTCTCTTCCTCTTCTTATGAGGACACCAGTCCTATCAGATTAGGGTCCTACTTTATAACCTCATTTAGCATTATCTCCTTAAAGGCCCTATCTCCTAATACAATCACATTGGGGGTTAGGGTTTCAACATATGAATTTTGGAGGGACACAATTCAGTCCCTAACATCCTTCCAGTAATCATTCTAGTCATAAAGTATATGATGGTTCAAGGAACCAAATTCCATTTTTGCAGACAAGTTTAGTTTGATTGGCACAGTTTTATTTTGTTTTGATTTGTTTTGATTTAAATCTCTGTCAGATTACAAGCTGTCCAGTTTGCAATAATCCCTACCATTCGCTATTGTTTAAAATAGACCTATTTCATTCATTTACACTTCCTGCTTGGTCTCTGTAAGTGATTGAGTTTGTGACTCTTGGACACACAGACACACAAACTCTTCGTGCTGCTCTCTAATTTTTTTTCCTTCTCGCCAGCTTAGAGAGACATCTTCCAGGTCAATAAGTACAGAGCTTCGTCATTTTTGATCTTTGCAAGCAGTATCTATAATACATTTTTAGATAATTATAATTATTATTTAGATATTTCCTAATAGGTTGCTTCAGTATTTTGCTCATGTGACCACACCACATTTGAAAACTTTGACCACATATCTTTACACACTTATCTTCTCTCTTTAGGATAAATTCCTCAAATCTGCATTTCTAGATGAGTTCCTGTGGGTTCTTCTGGGTCATCTCTCAGCATTTGGAACCCAGTAGGTCCTTTGTTAACCAGCTGGGCTATAGTAACTTTTCTTTGCATACAACATGAGGATTAAAAGGAATCCTTTTCAGCTCTGGCCAGCTGGTTGGAGCGTTGTCCCATACACCAAAAGGTCATGGGTTTGATTCCAAGTCAGGACACAGGCCCAAGTTGCAGGTTCAATCCCCGTTGGGAGGCAACCAGTTGATGTTTCCCTCTCACATCTATGTTTCTCTCTCTATCTTCCTTCTCCCTCCCTCCCTCTCTCTCTAAAATCAATAGAAAGGAATCCCTTTCAATCGAAGCAAGCCCTCAGGAATGGGTTTTACTTGCAGGTGGAGCCTTCCCCTTTACAGTAGGAAGAATCTCCCATGGATTCAGTGTGCGCCCAGATCTGTGTGCCCAGGACAATCCCATCAACCCAAGGAAGTACCTTGGTTCCTTTTACACAGACTCCCTGGTTCACGATCCCCTGGCCCTCAAGCTGTTAACAGATGTCGTGGGAAAGGTAAGCTGGGTCTACCATCTGGATGGCGTCTAGAGAGCAGAGTACAGGATCAGCAACCAATTACTTGCTATCTCTCAAAAAAGGGGGGATGGAAGAAAAGGCAACTGAAGAAAGAACAGGGACAGTGAAATTTGGGATTGGGCTTGTTTGCACAGGGGGTGCTATGCAAATCATCCTCCACCAGAGAGTATGCATCTCCAGGGAACCATTGTGTATGCCAGGGAAATCCCACATAATCCAGATGGCCAGGAATTCCCCAGATCAGCTCCTCTTTTTTAGGGTCATCTCTGAACCCATTCAAAATGACACATTGTGATGTAGTACACAGAAAAGAACCAACAGTTTTGAAGTCAAATTGCTGTGGGTTAAGATCCTGGCTCTCCCTCTTACTGATAGGGTAAATTGTGAGCCTAACTGTCCTCACTCACTCAGTAAAGAAAACTGGAACATTAAAGAGGGGGAAATGGACCACCTGAAATTTCTTCCTGAAACAGCCTGGCCTACATATTGAAAAGGATTCTCTCATTTGGAAAAAGACCAGCACAGTAGTACTTTAAATCTCACAAGAAAAACATTTTTCCTCCCTCATAACCTGCTAGCTGCTCTCTCTGTTG
Organism: Myotis lucifugus; assembly: GCF_000147115.1. Classification (NCBI taxonomy): domain Eukaryota; kingdom Metazoa; phylum Chordata; class Mammalia; order Chiroptera; family Vespertilionidae; genus Myotis; species Myotis lucifugus. The sequence continues at coordinate 383,807 of NW_005871565.1, read as the reverse complement.
GCAGCATCTCCACCCTTAAGTATTCTTTGAAAATGCTAACTTGGCAAATTATGACAATTTTAGAGAAAAGACCAGTCTGATTAGTGAGAAGTCTGAAATAGTTTTTCAATGCTGCTGTATTACTGACAGATATCTGTGGGAGGTTTCCAGATTTTCCCAAGGAAATCAAGTATTTGGGGTTTTCTAAAAGAACATGGACATACTTAAAGATTTGCAACATGGTACTTGGCTGTAGAGGAGACGCAAAGGCAAGCATTTAAATCTTGTTTAGCAGAAAAAGAGGCCCATCTGAAAAGTGCAAGTAGTGTTCTCTCTCCAGCATGGAGACTTCATCTCGCTGTGGGGCTGACTGCCTCTCTGCTGGAGAAACTGGCTAGAACATAAACGTTACACATTCCGGTTTGGTAATAAATTATGTGCTGAGATGTGTTTCTGAGCCTTCGAGCTTTTGTGTTGCTCCTGGCAAAATGGATGCTTAGCAGCTGGTTGTGACTGTGAATTATTTTTGGTTTGGACAGAGGAGTTAGGGGCAGGTATGCACACAGGAAACTGCAAAGAGGAGATGCTGAGAGACTGTGAGCTCTGGCCTTTGAGCAACGGAGGAGGGGGAATGGGATATGGGGTGGAATTTGGGAAAGGTCATTTCTACTTCCTCCCATCAAGCCTAGTACCTCCTGGTTTTCTTGGAAATGGCAAAACCAGGGGAAATACAGCACTGACCTTATGAGGGATACCATCCACAGTGATGCATACTCTCAGCATGAGGGATATTTCAAAACATCATTCAGGGCGATACGCATTGGCCAGGGGTCAGAGCAGAAGTGGAAGAACATGCAAAAGCCTCTTAGGGACCCACAGAAAAACTCAGAGGGCACTTTGCAAAGTTAGAGAGCTTACATTCAAACTATGAAGATTGGAGCCATTATAATTTGGGCATCCAAAACAAATATGACCTCATTTTATGTGGCCTCACAGTCTGGTGAACCAGGACATGTAAGCAGTATCTATAATGATAAAAGGATAATATGCTAATTAGACCAGATGTCCTTCCGGACATCCTTCTGGATGATCTTCTTGACGAAGCTGGGGCTGCAAGGGAAGCCCGGGTCCTGGGTGCCATAGGAAAGCTGGTGCCAGCAGCTAGGGGAAGGAAGGCCTACTTTTGCATGAATTTTGTGCTTCAGGCCTCTAGTATATTAATAATTTAGGATTCTCTTTAAAAGATGAATGCTTCCTCATTCTAGTTATACTCACATCAGCAAATCTCTCAAAAATAATCCCCAAACCAAAATGGCTGAGGAAAGTCCTAGCATGGCGGCTGGGCTAGAAAGCCACTGTCCAGAGTAGATTGAGAGGACTAATGCTGGGAGGGAGGCCTCCAGGCCAGGGGAAAGGAACTGATGGGATATTTGATGTGTTTGAGAAGTTGAAACAATGATTGCCAGGCATGCAACAGATCTGTTGATGCATTAGGGACAAACAAATAGTACGTGCACAGAAAATTAAGCAAATGAAAGAAAAGGAAATAACTCCAAGAAAACAAACATCCATATCACAGCAGATAACCATTGTACATTGCTTACTCAGCAGTGAACAATACTGACAGTCATAATAGTATAAGTACTGAGTACTGATTTAACTAAAAATTGTAATTCTATCAGGAAAATGGAGAAAAACAGTTGAGTAAGAAAGAAAATCTCAATGATTATAATGGGAAGTCAGTACTCTAGAGCAAGCATGTCAAACTCATGGCCCATGGGTTGCATTTGGCCCACAACGAATATTTTTGCGGCCCAGCCAATATAATGGTATGTAAGAAAGAAATGTTTTAATAAAAATGTCATAGCTTAATTTTTATAATATCCTGTTATACATAATTATTAATAATGAACTACAACGTTCGCTACTGACTGATTACTATAATCGTGTTGCATTCATTTCCCTTATGCGCCTTACATGCAGGCACACCATTTCTCTATACTAATATTAGCAGCGAATATTTTAGCAGCTGATAGCCACAACATTAGTATTGGACTAACTTGTTTGATGTGCACAACAGGAAATATTTCACTTTCAGAGAACAAGAAAAATAGGTTTATTTGCGTTACCCTTATTAATTTGTGCAGTTATTCAGTGTCTGGTGAGTTAATGTTCAAGAAAAAATATTAATTTTTATTAAAATGTTCTATTATTTTATGTTAACAATTACTCACTTATTTCAACCCTTTGTATTCAGCATGTCTCTATTGAAATAAACCTACATTTCTATGAAAATTGAAGCTTTTGTTTTTTTGCAGCCCACATAAACTTAAACCTTGTTTATTTGGCCCATGTTAGCCTTTGAGTTTGACATGCTTGACTTAACCCCAAACTCTACCAGTTTTGTAACTCTCCTCTTGGTACATATAAACACATTGTGTTCCATAGTTTATTAATTCTATCTTCTTGAAGAAATACCTTCAGGAGTCTTCTGATTTGCTCTAATCTGGATTGGGTTGCTGCACAGTTGTCATCTTGAAATCTCCCTTTGCTCACCAGCCACCCTCCCAACACACACACACACACACACACACACACACACACACACACTGAATTTCCTGTTTCCTGAATTCTATGATTTTCCAATTGCTTGGTGGAGAACATCCTCCAATAACTTTCTGAGAAAGGGTGTATGAGAGATGAAATTTTTGAAACCCTAGTTAACTATAAATGTCTTTATTCTTCCTTTATAATGAGTTGTTTGTCTAGGTATATAATTCTAGCTTGGAAACTGTTTTCCCTATTAATTTTAAAGACATTTTCTATTGTATTCTGACTTGTACAGTTGCTATTGAGTAATATAATGCCATTCTAATCTTTGAATTTTCATATAAAACCTGCTCCTCCCCCTCCTCTCCCCAATCTCAAAAACTAAGATTTTCTTTTTGTCCTGAAGTTTCACAATAATGTTACTTGATGTGTAACATTTTCGGCCATTATTCTAGCTACTTGGTGAGCCCTTATATTCTGTAAATTTTCTTTATTTCTTTCATGACTTCCTTTCCTCTGTTTTCTCTTTCTGGAGTTTCTATTATTCTAAAGTGGAACTTTTTTTATTTGTCTTGCATCCCCCCTTCTTTGAGTTTTTGTTTTATGTTCTGGGAGATTTCCTGAACTTTACTGGTAAGACCTTATATTGAATTAACTTTGATTGTTTATTTAATTTTCAAAAGCTGTTATTATTGTTCTTGCTCTCTAAACTTTTGTTAACATCTTCTTCATGCTGAGTGGATGCAATATTTTTTCTTGTTTCTCTGAATATACTAATAAATTTGGGAAATTTACTTCTCCTTGCAAATCTTCATCCAATAGGTTTTTTTCTCTTTTTTAAAAAGTCTCAGTCTTTCATATTAAATGTTTTCCTTAAATGTCTGTAATCCTTGGCAGTCACTGAAAAGGTGACCAGAAGTCTCTGCATATGGAGGGGGCCTACCAAGTGTGGTCTTCTCTGTAGAGTAACTTGACTCAGCCATGGACTTTGAAGGATGTGAGTAAATTGAATTCTTGTACATTGCCGGTTGAAATATAAAATGGTGCAGCCACTGTGGAAGCCAGTTTGGTGGGTCTACAACAAGTTAATCATAGCCCTAGCTGGTTTGGATCAGTGGATAGAGCGTTGGGTCGGCTTGCGGGCTGAAGGGTCCCGGGTTTGATTCTGGTCAAGGGCACATGACCAGGTTGTGGGCTCAATCCCCAGTGTGGGGTATGCAGAAGGCAGCCAATCAATGATTCTCTTTTATCATTGATGTTTCTATCTCTCCCTCTCCCTTCCTCTCTCAAATCAATAAAAATATATTTTAAAATAAATAAATAAATATGTTTTTTTAAAAAGTTAACCATAGAATTAGCATATGTTCCAATAATGCCACTCATAGGTATATACCCAAAGAATTTGAAAACAAATATTCAAACAAATGCTTGTACACAAATGTTTGTAATAGCATTATTTGCAATAGCCAAAAGGTAGAAACAACCTGTGTTCATCAACAAATGAATTAATAGGCAAAATGTGGTATATCCATACAAAGGGATATCATACTCAGCCATAAAAAGAAATGAAACACTGATACAAGCTCCAAGTGAATGGACCTTGAAAATATGCTAAGTGAAAGAAGGCAGACACATCAGTCACATGTGGTATGAGGCTATCTGCATGAAGTATCCAGTATAGGTGGATCCACAGAGACAGAAAACAGAATAGTGGTTGCCAGGGGCTGGGGGTTAGGGTGGAGGGAGTGGGCAGGGGGAGAGGGAATGGGGAGTGACTGCTCCATGTGCATGACGTCTTCTTTGGGGTTGTGAAATGTTTTAGAACTAGATAGAGGTGATGGTTGCACAACCTGGTCAATGTACTAAATGCCAACAAAGTGTATACTTTAAAAATGGTTAAAAATTTTGCATTTTTTAAATTATAGTTATCTTAGTGTGAATTGATATCTAATTGTAGTTTTGATTGGCATTTCCCTAATGACCAGTGATGTGATATGAATTGCACCTCAATTTTTTTTAAAGTGAAGAGGCCTCTCTGCAAGTTAGATGTTCATCTCCTCCAACTAATATATCTATTCATATTTCTTTTCTTTATTTTTAAAAAGAAACCATAAATTCTTGTTCTATAAATAGAAAGTGTTTTTATTTCACAGTAAAACAAATGGTTCACTTTTAGAAGGAGCAATGTTATTTTAGGCATTTTAGGCCTCAAATTTTTACAAAAGGCTTAAATGTGATCTTATCTTGGGTATTTGATCTGTGGATTAAAAGTTGAACCTAGGGGGATGAGAAGAGATAAACCAAAGAACTTATATACTTACTAGAGGCCTGGTGCATGACATTCGTGCACTTGGTGGGGGGGGCATCCCTCAGCCCAGCCTGCACCCTTTAGCAGTCTGGGAGCCCTCAGGGGATGTCAGTCTGACTGCCAAGGAGGCAGGAGAGGCTCCAGCCACTGCTGCTGCGCTTGCCAGCCGTCAGCCCAGCTTCTGGCTGAGCAGCTCTTCCCCTGTGGGAGGGCACTGACCACCAGGGGGGAGCTCCTGCATTGAGCGTCTGCCCCTGGTGGTCAGTGCGCATCATAGCAACCAGTAGTTCCGCCATTCGGTTGATTTGCATATTACCCTTTTATTATATAGGACATGCATGGCCCATGGACACTGGCAATAGGGTTGTGAATACCTGGCGGGGGGGTGGGGGCTGGGTGGAATGGGGCGCAGGGGGGCAAATGGGAGACATCTGTAATACTATCAACTATAAAAAATAAAAATAAAATATTGAACCTCAGCTGGAAACCAGTTGGACCTGAAGGCGAAAGCTTCTTCACCCCTTTCCCATCCCTTCTTTACCATTCCAGACCGCTCTGTACAGCAGCGCTAAAGGTTAGGATGATCTGGAAGCAATGAGAAGATCTTTCATCACCAAAGAAAGACTTTATGAGGTTTTAGGCAGTGGAGCATATCATATGTGTTTGGAATATTTCTATCTGATTTAAATTTAAATGTATTGTAACATGTCTGTCTGTAACAACCCCTCCAACCTATATTCTGGTGAAATGATGTTTTCCTGTGCACTTCTGTCCTCAATAGAGTGGGATCCTTTCTGTATCTAAGTTTCCGGAGACAAGAGTGTAAGTTACTACCTTTTCAAGAAGTTGTGATAAATGAGAAAGTCAAGTCCTGGCTCTACTACTTGTTAGCTGGGTAACCTTCAATAGCAAGTCACTTAGTCTGTTTCCTCAATTGTAAAATAGAGATAATAACCAGGTAGAGTTGATGTGAGGAGCTAAATAATACTATGCCAAAGAACAATACAAATGTCAGTGATTTATATTACCCAGTGCTTCACAGATAGTAGATGTTAATGTTTGTTTAATTGAGTTGTGTAATGATCTTGTGGATATAAGGCTAATCTTACTTTGCATTGATTGAGTTAAATCTGGCTCTTTCTCTAGGAAATTATGTCTCAGGGAACAAACTGAATCCTTGGTTCACTAGATTGTTTGTAGTAAGCTATGTTATAACAGAGTTATGTTGTATTTACTGCAATGCTACTAATAAATATGCTGATGAGAAGATAGTTAATTGTTCCTTTTCCAGAAGACAAATGAATTTTCCTCCACTATTTGAATTTATTTAGTAAGCCACATCATTCAGTGTTCACAGCATTCCCTGAAAATGTGAGAGAGCTAATGCATCCCAGCAGGTGAGCAGTTTATTTCTCTTCCCTGGCAGGAATATTAATCACTAGTATTATCAGCTCAGTACGTCTTTGGCCTCATAGGCTATGTGTGCTGCCGGCTTTGGGAAGGGAAATATATGCTAGGCAGTCTTGTTGGTACTGAGAAATCAATCAAGATCATTCCCTGCTTTACTGCCTGATAAAGAAAACCAGTGTCCGTCTAGAAGGTATAGTGTCAGGATCCCAGAAGGTATAATGGTACCCAGAATGCCCACCACTAGAACTATTCCTTTGGAGTTAATACTTTTCAGAAAGGTCCAACAAAATGTAGATGTTGTCAAGTATTCCATTAGCACCGATATCCTTAAAAACTGGTTCATGATTGATCCAAGGGAATAGACTCCTAAATCACAGATAAGAAAACAAAAGAAAGTTGCAGCTTTTGGGAGGTCAGGATCAGGTATGTTACTTGGGATTCTACATGTAATCCACTTAAAACCTAATCAATTTGCAGTTACAAGATAATAAGTAATAGAAAAAGCAACACAAAAAGTACTTTTAACTCAAGAACTCTTTGTTAAGCATCAATCGAGTAGAGACTGATATGTTATGAAGCACTCAACCTTCGTCCTGCAGGCATACGTCGTGTGAGGGATCTCTTCTCCCACCTTTTCCCTGCTACTCTCTCTTCTCTCTCAGAACAAGAAAACCAATTATCAAGAACTTCACTTTCAGTTCTCTTATGCCTACTTCCCTCTCCTTCATGAAATTACTAACAAATTAAAAAATGGTCAAAAGTTTACCAAGAGCTATCAACTAAAGGTGTACAGACAGATACGGGTATGGAAAATTCACACACCAGATTGTTACAAGAGGATAATTAACCTCCTATGGAAAGGAGTCGTGAACAATAGCTATAAATAATAATTAAATGCTGCCAAATCCTAAGTTTGGTGTTCTGCCACAGGCATCCAAATCTAGTTAGGAAGGGAAGCAGAGACACATCTTAAGCAGGAAGGATAAATTGTTGAGGAGTGGTTTTCATTTCTGCTTTAAAGCCATTTGCTTTCTCCACATTAAAACAGAACAGACACACACACCCCCCCCTTCTTAAAATGTATTTCTCCTAGGTCATAATACTGGGAGTGGAAGAATTCTGGACAAGAAAGAAAAATTAATTTCTAGATTTTAATTTCATGCCAATGTAGTAGACAAATGTAATATAAGCATGGGACTTTTAAAAACTATAGTTTTGGAATTGTAAACAGCTTTAGCAAAAGGAGTAGCAATATGGACAAATGAAACTCTGGTGAATACCAGCAGACAGTTAAGAAGATCAGCTGGTGGCACAGATGTCAGTACACATAACTTTGGGTCTTTGGGGCTTCCATCAGCAGGTGTAGTTACCCAGTTTTATACAGTAGTGAATATAGGAATCTAGAAATAGTTGTTAAGTCTATTGTGGCCTTTCTCTAAATTTTATTGGTACTTTACCATATTATTTCATGTAAATATTTTCATAAACATGGGGGGAAATTTTTGTAGAAATCAAAGTGTCACATCCTCACAACAGTTCGAATTTAGAGTTTAAAATATATTTAATATTTAAGGCTTACTAATAATGAGACTTCCCTCTTTCCTACAAGCAAGTATTCATTCCTTCAATGAATGTCAGAGTTTTATTTCCAAGTTGTTTCAAAAGAAGGGGCTTTCTGAACAGTACAATTCAAAGATTCTATCTTGGCAGAGACATCTTATAAGGAGGAAACTGGTTCAATCGTTCTGTTAGACTGGGGGGGAAAGAGGGAGAGGAGGCGGAGAAGGAAAATTATATCAAGAAGGCTAACTATTTTCCAGGAAGAGCAGCTAGTCACATCAGACCACAAAGTTCTGCTCAGTCAGGTTTGGGACAACTTTCTTTCTCACATATTAGCTGTGCAACTCTAGGCAAGTTAGTTGTCATCTCTGTTTCTCCATCTGTTGAATAGGAATAATAATAATAAAACCTATCTCATAGGAAGGTTATGAGGATTAAATGAGTTAATGAATGCAAATGGCTGAGAACAACATCCTGCACATAGTAATCAATCAATAAATGCTAGACATTATTGCTATTATTATTATAAGAGAGTAGCTCATAGAAATATAAGAAGTGCTATGAATAAAAGTGTATGTAGGGTGCTTCAGGAATAGAGAGGTCACACTTGGCTGAGCTAAGAGATCGTAAGAGCCTGAGTTAAGGGAGAAACTAGGGAAGGGGAGTACTAATTATAGATGCAAGAAATAATATAGAGGAAAAATCCAAAGCTTAGTGACCCATGACATCCAGACATATCTATACTTATAGATTTTTTTAAAAAACTCCACATTGTTAAGATGTCAGTTCTCTCCAAATTATAGGTTCAACATAATCCAAGCTGAGGCTAAAATTTATAGGCATATGCAAAGAATCAGAGAGGCAAAATAATTTTGAAAAAGAAAAATGAAATTGGAGAGTTTCAAGAGCTGCTATAAAGCTATGGCGGACAACACAACATGGCATCAGCAAAGGACAGCAAGAAGGTTGATGGAGTAGACTAGAGAGTGCAGAAATAGACTCACCCTTGTCTGGTCAGTTAATTTATGACAAAGGTACAAAAGCATTTAAATAAGGATTAGAAAGCCTTTTCATAAATGGTGCTGGAACAAGTTGATATCCATATGAGGTTAAAAAATGAACCTTGACTCTACTTCACACCACACACAAAACTTAATTTGAGGTTGTCCTAATGCATGCGGGTTTGGTTTGCAAGGACCAGTGAATGGTGCCCATAATTCCTGTTTGTTGGCACACTGTCGAGGCTACTGAGAGCCCACGTTCCTGAGACTTTTCCCTTTCCACAAGAAGAGAATAAAAGAGGTCAGATGATGGCAGCAGTGTTCTTAACAGCCAGGCCTCAGGAATCAGTGACTTTTGAGAACACGGATGTGTATTGCACTGAAAAGGAATGGGCAAGCCTGGTGCCTGCTCAGATCCTCACGTACAGGATGGGATGCTAGAGAACTATGGGGCCTGGGCTTTCCTAACATCATCCACTCCCAAACCAGCTCTGATCTCTCAGCCTGAGCAAAGGAAAGAGCCATGCTTCATCCAGCCACAGGAAGCCCCAAACAGGAGAAGCAAGAGATCAGGTCCTGCAGGGTACATCTCAAAAACAGGATTGACCTACTTAGCTAAGATCTTATCACATGTAATAAAATTAAAAATTCTTTAAAATCATCAGTTATGAGAAGACAGGACAAGGTTTAACCAGTTTTCAAAGTAAGAAGTTGATTTAAAATCATTGTAAATTATGTCAAATACACATTTTCTTTTTCTGTAGACTAATAGATTTAATGTTTTCAATTCATTAAAGTTATTCATTTTAATGTACCAAAATAGTTAATTTGAGAAGGATCATACACGTAAACATAAAAGCTGACACTATAAAATCTCAAGAAGAAAATGTAAGAGAATATCTTCTCAACTTGAAATCCAGCAAAAATATTTTAGACAGGACACAGAAATTAATAAACATTTTTTAACATGATCAAATTACAATTCAAGTTAAATACTTCAGCTCATCATAAGAAAAATGAATTGAATGAATAGGTAAGCCACATAATAAAATAAAACATATTTTTTATGATAAAGGACTTATATCCAAAATAAAGTACTATAACAGACATAAAGATCAACTGATCTAGCCTGGCTGACATGGCTCATTGATTGAGCATCAACCGTGAACTAGGAGGCCACGGTTCGATTTCCTGTCAGGGCACATAACCGGGTTGCGGGCTCAATCCCCTGTGTAGGGTGGCCAGGAGGCAGCTGATCAATGATTCTCTCTAATAATTGATGTTTCTATCCCTCTCACCCTCTCCCTTCCTCTCTGAAATCAATACAAATATATATATTTTTTAAAAAGATCAACTGATTTTGAACAAAGGTGTCAATACAAGTCAATGAGGAGAGAATAATCTTTTCAATATAGTATAGTGGGACAACTGGATATCCACATGCAAAAAAATAAAATAATATTAGACCCCTTCTTTATACCATACACAAAAATTAACTCAATATTGATCAAAGACCTAAGTGGAAGAACTAAAACTACAAATTCTTAGAAAACATAGTTGTAAATCTTTGTGACCTTGAATTAGGCAATAATTTATTAAATATACACCAAAACTACAAGCAAAGAAAAAATAGGTAAGTTAGACTTCATCAAAATTCAAATTTTTATGCCTCAAAAAGCACAACTGAGAATGAAAGGACAGCCCACAGGATGAAGAATATATTTGTAAATCATATACCCAATAAGTATATGAGTTTATATTCAAAAATATAAACTATTACAACTAAATAACATCAACAACAAAAACACAAAGGATCTGAATAGATATTTTTCCAAAGACATATTAATGACCAATGAGCATATGAACAGAAGATGTTCAACTTCACTACTTAGTCATTACAGAAATGCAAATCAAAACTACAATGAGGTATCATTTTACACCTACTGTGGTGGCTATACTTAAATAGATGGACAACAGCAAGTGTTGGTAAGGATTTGGAGAAATTAGAACCCTGATACTTTGCTGGTGGAAATGTAGAACGCTGCTGCCACTTTGTAGAGTAGTTACTCAAAATACCAAACATGGATTTACCAGGTGACACAGCAATTCCACTGCTAAAGATATACCTAGGAGAAATGAGCATATGTTCACTCAAAAACGTGTACACAAATGTTCAGAGCAGCATTATCATAATAGACAAAAAAGTAGATAGAAACAACCCAAAAGTCCATCATTTGATAAGTGGGTCTACAAAATTTGGGATATCTATATGATGGGTGTTATTCAGCCTAAAAAGAACTGATTTGGGCTACATTATGAATGAACCTTGAAATCATTATACTAAATGAAAGAAGGCAACATATTGCATTTCATGTTTATGAAATTTCCAGAATAGGCAATTCATAGATAGAGAGGGCAAATTAGTGTTTTCTTGAGGCTGGAGGAAGGAGGTAATGGAGAGTGCCTGCTAACGGGAATGGGGTTTACTTTGGGGTTAGTAAAAATGTTCTGGCATCAGGTAGTGAGAATGATTACAAAAATTCATGAATATACTAACGCCTACTGAATTGCACACCTTTAAAAGATGAATTTTATGGTACGTAAGTTACATCTTAAAAAAGAAGGAAGATCTCCTGCACCCCAAATTCAATCTTTTTTCCTAGAAGCAACTGTTATTTATTTCTTGAGTACCATTTCTGAAATAGACTCTAGACATACAAACATGTATTTGCGTATGTATAGGTCCTTGTTAAAAACAGAAATATGAGTATAAAGCAGATATATTGTCCTAGATATTTTTTCTCTCTTTACAATATAACTTCAAGTACATTCGTCTTTACACTATAACTTGGCGGTTATTCCATTTCAGTATTTGGTTCTGAACATGCTATAATTTGGTTTGCTAGTATTCTGCTACAAATAATGTTGCAATTAATTTTCTTGGGTACATTTCCATGACATGCATACGAGTGGGATATGTTTCTAGAAGTTAAATTTCTGTATTTTATTTTAATAAACTGTCATTATTGACTTATGTCCTTCTTACTAGAATGTGGGTTCTCTGAGGACATCACATAGACCATTTCTCTTTTATTGACCAGGGTAATCTAGATTCCAGAACATTGCCTGACATACTAGGGCTTTATATATTTGTAGATAAGTCTGTGTGCTTTGATGTACAAAATGTCAAATGAAAATTTGAAGTATATCATTCAAGAAACAGACAATGATACAGTTTATAGAGACAGGAACTGTTTGGGGTTTGTTTGTTTTCTTTCCATACAATTGATTTCATAGTTTTTCTTTTTCAACTGCAGTATGTTTTCAAAAATTGTGGGATCAATTGCAATGTATCGTTATAAGAAATACAGAATCCTTCATTTCATTGGAAGACATCAACATGTTTTATTAAATAAATGCCTGGTTCTTATATTTGAGTATTCTTGCAGTTATCGGAGGAAAATGGGGGGGGAGGGGGCGGCAAGAGGGGAGATGGAAGTTGATTTGCAACTTTAGGAGACCTAATAGTGACACCTGCTGGAGAAAATGTAGGAATAGGTTGGAGGATCTGCTGTTTTTTGTTTCTATAAATATGTTTTATTGATTTCAGAGAGGAAGGGAGAGGGAGAAAGATACAAACATAAGTGATGAGAGAGAATCACTGATAGGCTGCCTCCTGCACGCCCCCTACTAGGGATCAAGCTCGAAACCCCGGCATGTGCCCTGACTGAATCGAACTCTGACCTCCTGGTTCACACAATCACTGAAACACACCAGCCGGGCTAGAATAAGCTTTTGATCCTTTGACTTTTTAAAATTTTAGATCAGTTTTTTTCTATTAATCAGGAAGAAATTTGATATTTTACCATAGGAGTGCTTGTAATAATTATATATAATTAAGTTTACAGGAGATTCTTTGATGTTGATGTTCTAAAAAATTATAAATAAAAACATTTTTTCTTTTTTCAGGATAAAGTCATTTTGGGAACTGATTACCCCTTTCCACTAGGTGAGCTGGAACCTGGAAAATTGATAGAATCCATGGAAGAATTTGATGCAGAAACGAAGGTATATGCCTTTTATTTCATAGACTTCTTCCTGTTTTCCTCCTCTAATTATGTTTGGTTTCAGAGCACTCTGATATGTGATATCAAAAAACAGGAAATTTTTACACTTAATATTCTTACAATTGTTACGAGGTCACCAGAAATACTAGTAGATGAATTATTAAAGGACCAAAAAAAGTTTAAAAGCTGAAAGTCAACCTACTACAACTAAATTTATAAAGAAAGAAAACTGCAAAGAAGCATATCATAATAATATATTTATGTTTGCACGTTAGAAGAAAAATGTCTAAATTTTTAATTTAATATTTCTCTTACAATCTACCCATCTCAAAAATTGTAATGATTCTAGTAATTTGAATATTGAGACTAAAGTCTTGATTAACAAGGACCCAAGGACGAGAACCTTCAAGTAATTGGGTGTTTTTCTTTCGGCATTTGACTTTTAGGTGGGTAAATGTGCCATAGCGCTGCCACTGCCTGTTCTACCCCTGAGGCTCCTGAACCAAGTAGAGTTAAAATGAGATGCATTGTCCCCGATTCTCTCTCCCTTGCCATCCTTGACATCCCCTCCCCACACCCCCCAACAAAACAAGTTCTTCCGGAGGTCTTCACCACCAATCACTACACAGGGTCAGGGATGGCCAAAAATAAAAACATGTGGCTATATAAACTCTTAACAAATCTCACAAGTCGTAGTCATAATCCTTTTGTATAATACTTGGCTTTCTTCTAAACTAGAATCCATAAGTTCTCTTGGTCTCTAATTCTCTGCTCTAATCGTTAAGGATTTAGTGAAGCACATTAACAAATGCCAAGAAGAATCCACTCTGCTTACTGGTTGCAAGTTATTAACTGGGAAACCTGAGATTCCCTTGGCATTGACTCACCTTAAGGCACTTACAGTCTTGAATTGTTAAATATTTTCTTATTAAAGTAGGAAGCCATAATAAGATTTTTTTTTTACTTTTTCTTTTTACAACAGAGGTTGAAAATGAAAAACTATCTATAAAATTAATAAAAATTAAACTGAAACCAGATTACCCCAAGCATCCTGATTAAGAGTTTAATGGAATAATTACTTTGTCTTTTATTATTTAATTTTATGTGCTTATCACTTTCAAGTTTTATAATATCTTGTATAAAAATTTTATACTGTCACAATAAAAATGACATTTTGTACAAAGTTAATCATTGCAACATTGCCTGTAATAAAAGACTAACAACAATCTATAGGAGAATAGTTACATAAATAAAATTGGAATCTATACAGCCATTAAAAAAACACTAAAAATCAATTTATAAGATATATTAAATTAAAAAAGCAAGGTGCCAAACAATATATATAGTATATTTCCATTTGTGTATAGTATACTATCCATTTGTGAAAAAGAATCTCTATATACCTAAATATAAGTATTTGCTTATATGTGTATAAAATATCTCTAGAATAACAGGTAAGAAACTAATGGCTGCACAACCTTGTAAACACACTAAAAATCATTAAATTATACACTTTAATGGGTTAATTATATGGCAGGTTAACTATCCTTACTAATAAAAGGCTAAGTAGTCATCACACCCTCACAAGTGATACCCTCACACCGTCACAAGATGGCTGCGCGCACAGCAGAGGCAGGGTTCCTGCGGCCCTGCACCTCAGCGGCCGCTCAGTGCAACATCTGCCAGGGTTCACACAGCCCCACGCCCACCGGAGAGGCAGGACCCCCCAGCTCTGGCCTACCTCTTTGGGGCAATTCATCAAGGAGCCCCGGATGGGTGGGCAGGGCCTACCTCTTTGGGGTGATGGATTGCAGGGCTCCCGCACTGTGAGAGGGCACAGGCCAGGCTGGGGACGTCCCCCCTGAGTACACAAATTTCATGCACCGGGCCTCTAGTATCTCAAGAAAGCTGTTGCAAAGTATAAAGTAAAAATATATCCATTACAGAAAAAAAGGATGGCTATCTCTGGGAAGATAGCATCCATTTTATAATTTTGAATTTTGAGCTCCAAAGCTCAAAAATTGATCATGATATCTAGATGTATATATGGTATGCATGTTATACAAATCCATACATGTTTCCTTCCATCCTCAGCTACATGCCTGAACTTTGCAAACTGGACAATTTTTAGTTAGCGTATCACAAAGTTACCTTTCAAATTATAGGCGTTCTTTAGTTTATAGGAGTTGATTTAGTTTATAGCTGGGAGAAGGTGAAAAAAATTTGGCAGTCCTTTTCTCATGTGAAATTGATAAATGTACACATTTGTACATTTATTCTGAGACTTTTCATCTATATCACTTTTCCTGCTCTGGAAGAGTTCCCTTTTATTTGGGACCGTGCAAAAGGACAACACATGCCTGGAAGCTGGGGGCGGCTACATGACTTCCAGCTCTGCTGTTCCACAGTCCTAAACTGTACCTTTTCTCTGTTTTGCCTCCAAATAGTCCTTAAAACCCATTGAGAGTCCTGTTGAAGTTCCCAAAGAGCATTTTCCTAAGCGGGTTCTCTCTCCCCCTTATAATTTCCTCCTTTCCTCCTACAACCAAGTTTCAAACAAGTGGCAAGAGGATTTGGGTAAGAGATTCATTGTTTAACCTGCTAATATTTTTCTCTCACGTTGGGGAATTGATTTTTTTAAAACCTGATAAAGACATTCAATAAAGGACTTAAGAACAACCATTAAATAATGCTTTAAAATAAAACCTTTTCTTTTTTTCTTTTTTTTTCAGGACAAACTCAAAGCTGGCAATGCCCTAGCATTTTTGGGTCTTGAGAGAAAACAATTTGAATGACTGAATTCACTACAAAGGCAATCTTTCAAGAAGATATTTTATTCTTGTTTTTAAATATGTATCACACATGCATACTAAAATCCTATTTTGAACTATTTTATCCAGAAATAAAATATCCCTGAGTATCCTAAATTATACATAACAAAAATGACTCACATGTGTTTTTCACTCTGAAAAGCAGTACATTATTTCACATCAAACCAAAATGATTTTCCCAGCACTTTAAAAATTAATAGCAGAAATAAAATGCAAAATGTCATTAATGCTTTATATGGAAAAAGCAAAACTAGATTCACCCTAGAGGACTCAAGTAGGTTCTCCACTTTGAGCAAGTATATGTGCTGAGGACCCAAATAACCCATTTTTATTCAATTTAAACACCTTCCATTGGCCCGTAACTGGTCTGGGAATGCTTTAGATGCCACAAACTAAATGCTGTAAATATTTCATAACCTGTAGGAGCTTATAGTTCAAATAAGGAGGCAAGTCACATGTTCATGAAATAATTACTAAGCAATGCAACGTGAGTGTCACAGAAGTTTCAGTAAAATTCATCTGGACTCAAACTTTTGGGAGCATCTTCACCGAAGTTGGAACTTGGAGTGAGTCTAGATGGAAAAGGCTTATGGAGAGTTGGAGGTGGTAAACAGATAGGAAGGGAAAACTGGGAATAGAGGTTTCAGACTGAATGACAATTTATTCTGGAGAAAAATTCCAGGCTATAATTTACTTTCACCAGAAGCTATTTTATTTTAAAATACTGAGTAGAGCTTGTAAAGCTGGCCGTGGAGACTGAGAGCAGAGCAACACCAGGGTAGCCTTACTCTACTCACTTCATTTATGGTCCTACCTGGGCTGCTGAAAATGAACTTGGAGGGGTGATGAACATGTGTTTTGTGTACCTCTGGCTGAATTCCAAAATCAAATATAATTTTTCAAAACTACCCTCTTGCTTTGACTGATTAATGCTCATATTCCCTCCCATTGGCCCAGAAAATTTGAGTATTGGCATATAATTTATGCTAATATAATTTTTGCTAAACTACATCTATCCCATTATTTTTACTTTACTTAGTACATTACTCCATCTCTTTGTTGCTCCTCCTATTGCTTTCTACTACTTTACCCACCCACCGCTCTGCTTATTACGCCAATCTGCCTGAAATGGAAAACAAGGTTGAACAAAAGAGCAACATGAAGGATGTTATTTTTCCTTCCCCATTATTTAGGGAAAAGGTCCATCCCTCTTCAAATATTCTATATTTGAGCACTTTTGAACATAATGTTTAATTACTGTTTTATCATGAAAAGTAACCTGATCATTTTAGTAAATTAATATCACAGATAGGTTGATAAATAGATAATGAGGATATTCATATTCATATTCACAGAGTGTTTACATGATGTGCAAGCTGTAGCACTGGGGATATAGAATAAAAGGGATAAAGAATAAAATTTCTTCTCTAATGAAGCCTACAGTCTGGAGGGTAAGAAATATAAGGAGGGAGAGAAGAAGGAGAAAGGAGGAATGGAGGGGAAAAGGAATGAAGGAAGGAAATTTTTCTGATAAATACGATGAAGCGGTTAAAATGGGGAAATGTATAACGGGACTATGAGAAGGATAGGGAATAAGACATTAAGTTGTGGGATCAGAGAAAGCCTCTTTAAACAAAACTTTGACTTAAGACTTGAGTGATACAACAGTAATAGTTAGAAAGCCCTTCTCTACACCCAGATTAAAGAGGAATTTACCCATCTCTCTTCTAGTGCCTGCATAGTTTCATTGTCTTATGGTTAAATCTTTGACAATGTTGGAGTTATCCTTATATATGATGTGGGGAATGAATCTAATTTTATTGCAGCATTATTTGTTATTGTAATTGTAAAATATTGAAAATTATATATTGTCCAAATGTAGGAGACTGAACAAACTATAGTACACACATGTACAGATACCTAGGAGTCAACCTTGATTTCTTTCTTTCCTGTCCTCCCTCTTCCTTACATTCAGTCCATCATCAAATGCTGTTGGTTCTACCTATGACATCTCACAACCTCATTCTGTTATTCTTGCCCAAGTCACCGTCATTTCTTGCCTAGTCTCCTTACTATCATTCTTGACCCCTTAAGTAATTCTCTACACAACTGCTAATGTGGTTTTTCCTTTAAAAGAAAAACATAAATCAGACCATATAACAGACTTATTTTAAAAAGTCCAATGGCTTCCTATGAAACTTATAAAAATCTAAACTCTTGATCATGGCCTACTTATCTGGCCAACTTTCCAGCTTCTCCTACCTCTTTTCCCCTTATTCACAAACTCTGCCACAAGCTCTTTCCTGCATAAAATCAATAAGGAAACATCAGCTTTAAACAGCACGTTAGACCAGAACATTCCATCCAAAAGCAAAAGAATATGCATTCTTCCCAAGTGCACATGAAACATTCTCCAGGAAAGATCATATGTTAGGCCACAAAACAAGTCTTAATAAATTTAATGAAATTTAAATCAGATCAAGCATCTTTTCCAAACAAAAGAGTATGAAAATAGAAATCAATTATAAAAAGAAAACTGGAAAATTCACAAATATGTGGAGATTAAACAAAATACCACAGAACAACCAGTAGTATAAATTCCAGTCCTCATCTCTCACCAGGACTATTAAAATAATCTCTTATTTATACCCCTGACTCTGGGCTTAGTCTGATAAAATCCAGCTGCCACCTGTTGCCAGAGGAAAATTTCCAAAGTACATATCTGATCATATTACTCCCTCTCTCAAAATTTCTCATGAACTAAAGTAGTGGTTTCTAGTTAGGGGGATTTCCTTGATCAATACCTCCCCCTTTTAAAAAATGTACTGATATATCTAATAAAGCACACCTCTCATTTTAAATTGCAATTGCTACCTTCGCACTAAACTGGGACTTCCTTGAGAGCAGGAACAAGCCTTCATTCACTCATTCCCATGCATTCAACAGTACTTTTTGAGGGCCTGTTATGTACCAAAAACCAAGTTAGGTGCTCGGATAATGTAAGTAAAAATAAACATGGTTCCTGCTCTCATGGTGCTTATAATCTAGTTAAGGAAACACTTATTAAGTAAGCAACAAATCAACATAAAATTGCTACCAAGACAAGAGCTATGAAGGAACAGAGAGTGTGTAGAGAGCTTATAATAGGGATCTGGCCTAGTCAGAGTTGGGGAGAGACTTTTCAGAAGAAGTGTTGCTTAAGATGGAATTAGGAAGAGGAGACAAGAGCTAAAAGAAGAAAGGAAAGAGCATTGGACAGAGAGAATAGCATAAATGAAACCCTTATGGCAGGAGAGAACATGGCAAGAAATAAGACCATTAAGTCTAGAGATAATAAAGCAAGATGTTCTTGATATAAAGTGGCAAGATCATGTGGGGTCACAAGTCAATCAGGGAATTTATCCATCAGAAAGCAATGAGGTTTTTAAGGAAGGGGTGACATAACTAGAGTTGAATTTTTAAAAGAACCTTCTGGCCCTGAAACAACACTGTTTATACCCAGGATCTTGAAAGTCTCTCAAGGAAAATAACTTTTTCAGCCCTTTCTCTCCTTTGTTATCTAGTGTAAGTACTTCTTCAAAATAAACCCCTGACAAAAAATCCCAGCACCATCAGATTCCAAAGGACAAGCATGCCTAGCCATCCAAGCATTCCTCCTCCTTTCACACAACCCTTCCCCATCTCTTCAATCTCTCCTAAAAAGGAAACCAGCTCTGACTCAACTCAATTTATATTATCCAACCAGAAAACTTGAGCCTATATTCAAAACAATTACTTAAGATTAGCTTAATTTAAATAAATACCCACTTTATATTTGACTTAAAGAGACAATTCTTACCTTAACTAATAAAGACTTTTAAAAAAACATACAAAAACTAAGGATATCTGAATAAAGAAGGGCTTTAGTTAATAACAATGATCAATATGGATTCATTAATTTAAAAAAAGAGACAATTCTGAGGCTTTTTCCTCAATCAAAATAGAACAAAAGTGGGTTGAAGTTTCCATTTCTGAATATAGAACACTGCTCACAACCTAATAAAAAAAATGTAGTTTATTTTTGAAAAGTCAATACATAAACACATTAGAAGAGTTCAAGATCAAATTCAAACTGTCTCCCCGAGGAACCAATTTTCTGTGTGTGTGTGTGTGCGTGTGTGTGTGTGTGTGTGTGTGTTCTTGCAAAGATAGTCTACAGTTATACAAATACTTACATGTACATATTCCTTTGTTCATTTTACCTAAACAGTAACATCTTGCTTTTTCCCCTCCTACTAAATATCTTGGTGCTCATTCCACATATAAGCTGCCTTCATTTTTATTTTTTGTAAGCTTCTTTTATTTATTTATTATTTCTCAGTTACAGTTGACACTCAATATTTTTTATATTCGTTTCAGATATACAGCATAGTGGTTAAATATTTATGTAACTTATGAAGTGATCCCCCTGATAATTCTAGTACCCACCTGGCACCATACATAATCTATATATATAAAAGCCTAATATGCTAAGTGTCCCCCCAACCATTCAACAGGTAGCTATGACACACACTGACCACCAGGGGATAGACCAGTGATGGCGTATCTTTTGAGCTCGGCGTGCCAGCATTTTGAAAAACCGTAACTTAACTCTGGTGCCATGTCACATATAGAAATTTTTTTATATTTGCAACCATAGTAAAACAAAGACATATTTTTGATATTTATTTTATATATTTAAATGCCATTTAACAAAGAAATATCAACCAAAAAAATGAGTTCGCATGTCATCTCTGACACACGTGTCATAGGTTCGCCATCACTGGGATAGACGCTCAAC
>NW_005871565.1:362012-363182 GCF_000147115.1 Myotis lucifugus | reverse complement strand
GACCGCAACATTGTATCCATGTTTTCAGCAGCGAGGCCTCAGAGCGTAAAGCTGGCCCAGAATAAAAAAAAAAAAAGAAAAGAAAACAAGGAGCGGTTGGGAGCTTTTAGTCAACTGCCAGCGGGAAAACAGCCCTCAGCCCCTCAGCCAGCCTGGCCAGGCACACCAGTGGGGACCCCCACCCTGATCCAGGACACCCTTCAGGGC
Source organism: Myotis lucifugus (assembly GCF_000147115.1). Taxonomy (NCBI): domain Eukaryota; kingdom Metazoa; phylum Chordata; class Mammalia; order Chiroptera; family Vespertilionidae; genus Myotis; species Myotis lucifugus. The sequence continues at coordinate 362,975 of NW_005871565.1, read as the reverse complement.
AAACCAGCCGGCCCCCACCCGTGCACCAGGACTCTATTCTATATAGTAAAAGGGTAATATGCCTCCCGGCACCGGGATCAGCGGAGCAGCGAGGCTCCCGGCACCAGGATCAGCATGACAGGGGGCAGCGCCCAAAACCCCCTGATCGGCCCTGCTCTGTGCCTGATAGGGGGGGAGCTCCCCAATCCCCCGATTGCCCTGCGGCTCTGTGTGTGACAGGGTGGGGGGGCCCCAACCCCCCGCCCCAAGGGGCCCCTGCTCTGGTGGGTAACAGGGTAAAAACCATAAACTTCTCCATCGGGCCCTGCCTGAGTGGGAAAAGGGGGGGTGGCCCCAACCCCCTGATCGGCCCTGCTCTGTGGGTAATAGAGGGTGGCGCCCCAACCCCCTCCACGGGCCTTGCTCTGTGTGTGACAAGGTAGAGCCATAACCTCCCCATTGCCCTGCCCTGAGTGTGACAGGGTGCAGCGCCCCAACCCCTTGATCCGCCCTGCTCTGTGTGTGACAGGGGGCGGTGCCACAGCTCCCCTATCGGCCCTACTCTGTGAGTGACAGGGGGCAGCGCCCCAACCCCCCTCATGGGCCCTGCTCTGTGAGTGACAGGGGGCAGCGCCCCAACCCCCTGATTGGCCCTGCTCTGTGAGTGACAGGGAGCAGCGCCCCAACCCCCTGATCGGCCCTGCTCTGTGCGTGACAGGGGGTGACACCGCAACCTCCCCATCAACCCTGCCTTGAGTGTAAAAGGGGGGGGTGCCCCAACCCCCCAATCAGTCTACCCTGAGCGTGACTGAGGGTGGCATTGCAACCTCCCGATCCGCCCTGCTCTATGCATGACGGGGCGGCACCCCAACTCCCCAATCGGCCCTGCTCTGAGCCTGACCAGGGGCTGCACCTAGGGATTGGGCCTGCCCTCTGTCACCCGGGAGCGGGCCTAAGCCAGCAGGTCGTTATCTCCGAGGGGTC
>NW_005871565.1:360056-361912 GCF_000147115.1 Myotis lucifugus | reverse complement strand
CAAAAAAATGAGTTCACATGTCATCTCTGACACACGTGTCATAGGTTTGCCATCACTGGGATAGACGCTCAACGCAAGAGCTACCCCCTGGTGGTCATTGCACTCCCACAGCAGGAGCGTCGCTCAGCTGACCAATAGGCACCAGAGCCTGGGCTCATGGCTGGCAAGCACAGCTGTGGTGGCACGAGCCTCTCCAACAGACACTCCACCTGCATGCCCCACCCCAATGCAGACCAGGACTGGGATCAGGACCAGCATCGGGACTGACTGAGCACGAGCCTGCGGCCGCTTTTCAGTCACGGGCATGCTGGTATCGCCCTAGGACAGGTGTGTGAAGACCACAGCAGAGCGGCAGGTGCAGCAGGGCTGGGATGAGTGGGAGCCGCGTGGCGCACAGCCCAGGCTTGGGCTCCTCCTCAGCCGCCTGCCACTTCACACACTACATCCATCAGGGGATGTAGGACTGCCAGTTTCAGCCCAATCCCCGCAGGCCAAGCTGAGGGACCCACCAGTGCATGAATCTCTGCACCAGGCCTCTAGATATTACAATACTATTGACCACTAGAGGCCTGGTGCACAAAATTTGTGCATGGGGGGGTGTCCTTCAGCCCAGCCTGCACCCTCTCCAATCTGGGACCCCTTGGGGGATGTCCAACTGCTTGTTTAGGCCCGATCCCTGTGGATTTGGGCCTAAACCAGCAGTCAGACATCCCTCTCGCAATCTGGGACTGCTGGCTCCTAACCACTCACCTGCCTGCCAGCCTGATCGCTCCCTAACTGCTCCCCTGCTGGCCCGATTGCCCCCAACTGCCCTTCCCTGTTGGCCTGATCTTGCTCCCAACTGTCCTCCCCTGCCAGCCTGATGGCCCCAAACTGCCCTACCCTGCCGGCCTGGTCGCCCCAACTGCCCTCCCCTGCCAGCCATCTTGTGGCGGCCATCTTGTGATGACTTGAGGGCATCGTGTGAGGGCATGAGGACCACCTAGGCTTTTATTAGTATAGATAGTCCCTATGCTGTACTTTACATCCACATGACTATTTTGTAATTACAATCTATACTTCTTAATCCCATCTCTTTTTTTCACCCAGCCCCTCAACTGACCTCCCATCTGGCAGGCATCAATTTGTTTTCTGTATCTATGTGTCTGTTTCTGTTTTGTTTGTGTAATGGTCTATTTTAAGTTGATAACTTAAGTTTGGACACATCCTTAAGTTCTACATTTTTACTCCTCCCACCCACCCCTATATATTATATTTTTGAGACCACAATTTACATCTTTTTATCTCGTGTACTCAGTAACAAATTGCTGTAGCTATGTTACTACTTTTGTCTTTTAACCTTCATACTAATTTTATGTGATTAACCTTTACGATATTAGATTATTCTGATTTATACTACAATAATTATCTTTGCCTGTGAGATTTATACTTTCATATTTTTTGTTACTTATCAGTGCCCTTTCCTCTCAGCTTTAAAAAGTCCCTTTAACATTTCTTGTGAGGCCAGTCTAACGGTGAACTCTTAGCTTTTGCATGTTTGCAAACTTCTCTCTCTCTCTCCTTCACTTCTGAGGGACTTTGCCAGGTAGAGTTTTCTTGGTTTGGAGTTTTTTCTTTTAGCAAAGAAAATAGCTGAATAGCATTTCATTGCCTATCTACACTAATAAAAGAGAAACATGGTAATTAGCGTACGACCGCTACCCTTCCCATTGGCTAATCAGCATATCCTTATGCAAATTAACTGTCAGCCAAGATGGCGGCCGACAGCCATGCACTGAAGCGAGCAGGGAGGCTTGCTTGCTCCAGGAACTGCGGAATCCAATGTTCCCCGCCTGAGTTGCCGGCCTCTCAGCTGC
>NW_005871565.1:356546-359956 GCF_000147115.1 Myotis lucifugus | reverse complement strand
CAACGCAGGAGCTGCCCCCTGGTGGTCAGTGCACTCCCACAGGGGAGCACTGCTCAGCCAGAAGCCAGGCTCAAGGCTGGCGAGTGCAATGGTGGTGGAGGGAGCCTCTCCCTCCTCCGTGGCTGCGCTAAGGAGCAGCCAGCCGAGCAGTAAGGAGCAGCGAGCAGCAGGCAGTAAGGAGTGAGGGGTCCTGGACTGAAAGAGGACGCAGGCCAGGCTGAGGGACCCTCCTGTCCCGAGTGCATGAATTTTGTGCACCGGGCCTCTAGTATGTATCATAATCATCAAATCCTCAAGTCATACTAGTAAACAATCATGTTTCCAGTCTTTTGCAATTATAAACAACTATGGAGAATACCCTTATGATGTGATTTTGAATGTTTTCATATGCTTATTTCCCACCTGTAAATCTTCTTTGTATCTGCTCACCTCTTTTGCACATTTTTAAAATGGGTTCTTTACTTTCTTATTGAGTTTCATAAGTTCTTTGGATATTTTGGATACAAGTGCTTTATCAGACATATAATTTGCAAAGATTTTCTCCTTGTATTTTCACCCTCTTAATAGTATCTTTCGCAGAGCAGAGGTCTTTAATTTTAATGAAGTCCAACTTAACTTTTTCATGGATAATGGTTTGGTGTTTTATCTAAAAACTCACTGACAAACACAAAGTCACCTAGATGTTCTCTAATGTTTTCCTCTAGAAGTTTCATATAGAGTTAATTTGGGGGAAAGGTGTAAAGTCTATGTCTAGATTCTTTTCTTTTTTGCGTATGTCTAGTTGTTCTAGCACCATTTGTTGAAAAGACTGTCCTTTCTGCATTGAATTGCCTTTGTCAAAGGTCTTTGATTATATTTGTGTGGGATCTCTACTCTGGTCCATTGATCCAAGTGTGTTTTCTTTTGCCAATATAAGCTGTCTTTATGCCTGTATCTTTGACATTGGGTAGCAGTCCCAACTTTTTCTTTGGTATTATTTTGGCTATTTGGGGTCTTTTGTCTTCCCATATAAACTTTAGAATCAATTTGTTATCTATAAAATAACTTGCTAAAATTTTGATTGGGATTGCATTGACTCTATAGATTAAGTTGGAAAGAATTGATATCTAAAGATTGTTTTCTAATCCATGAACTCAGAATAGCCTCCCATTTATATCTTCTTTCATTTCCTTAGAATTCTGCAGTTTTCTACATGTAGATCCTGTACATATTTTAGATTATACCTAAATATTACTTTTTGTAAACACAGTATTGTTTCAAATTTCAGTTGCACATTGTTGATAATGTGTATTAAGCTTGCATTTTTCTTAAACTTATACTTTATAATCTTGCTATAATCACTAGTTCCAGCTTTTTTAACTGAGAATGTCTACATAAACAATTGTCATCTGTGAATAAAGTCAATTTTACTTTTTCCTTCCTGATCTGTTTACCCGTGACTTCCTTTCTTTTTCTTATTGCATTATCTAGGGCTCCCGATACAATGTTGAAAGGAATAGGGAGAGGAGATCGCCTCCACTGAACCAGGAACGCTTCCATTCTCACCACTAAGGATAAGGCCAGCAGTAGGGTTCCTAGAAATGCTCTCCAGCAAGTTGAGGAGGTTCCCTTCTATGGCTTATTTGTTCAGTTTTTCTCAGGAATGTGTTGGAGTTGGAACTTTATAAATTCTGCTGGAGGCCAGCGAGGTAGGTAAGAAAGACAGTTGTTTAGACAGCGATTCAGAACTGCCTACTGCAACCTAATCGATAGCTGGATAGTGTAACGGGGACAGACAGGGTCACAATGGAGCATCGGAGCCCCCAAATGATGGGCAAAGCCTGGAGCCTGAATCAGGAACTCAGAAATAGTATCAGTTGCCTTTTAAATATATATTTTATTGATTTTTTACAGAGAGGAAGGGAGAGGGATAGAGTTAGAAACATCGATGAGAGAGAAACATCGATCAGCTGCCCCCTGCACACCCCCCACTGGGAATGTGCCCGCAACCAAGGTACATGCCCTTGACCGGAATCGAACCCGGGGCCCTTCAGTCCGCAAGCCGATGCTCTATCCACTGAGCCAAACCGGTTAGGGCAGTATCGGTTGCCTTTTAGAAGCAGCTCTGCCTATACTGTGCAGTGTTAACATTTTAAATTTAAAATTTTCATGCACAATATCGGCAGACATGCAATAGGCGTTGGCTCAGAGCCACAGACCTGCTCACGCCGAGGGGAGCTCTGCGGTCTTTTCTTACGGGGACTCAGCGATGAAGCTAGCAGATCTGAGCAACGTTACTGTATTACCTACTAAAACAGCATTTTTACGCAGCCTCTCCCGCATTCTCTGCTTCTCCTACCCTCTCTTAAATCACAGCGGGCTGGAAAAGCACGCTTTTGACAGGGACCCGGAACCTAGTCCAGAAAGCCAGCTTCTCTAGTTACCAACAGCATGACGTTCGGCAAGTACTTGGAGAACAAAACGGAACAGCCGACCGCGTACTGGTAGTTGCGGGATTCAAACCAGATAACGTTGGGGAAAAGCACCCGAGCGCGACGCACACGTGGAGGGTTTTTCCTTGTGCGCTCTTCCCCGTGCAGGCCCTTCCCAGGACCGCCGGTGGGCGGCCTCGGTCCTGCACACGGTAGTCGGGAGCCTCCGAGTCTACGCGGACCAACGTTAGAGAAAAGTGGAGGTTGTGGCGGGTCGCGGCGACAGAGGACGTTCTCTCTCTTTTAAAGCGCCGCCTCGCTCCCGGCCCACGAACCCGCTCGGATTTCGGAGCCCACGCCCAGGCCCCACAACGGACCCGCCCACCCGCGCGCCTGCCTCTCTCTCGCCACCCGACCCCAGGGCCACCCCTTCCGTCCTCTCCTCCCGCCCCTTTACCCCACCAACCCCAGACCCGGCATGCACCGCGCCGACCTTTCCCTTCCGCCGACCCCCACCTTCCGGTGTCTCCAAATGACAAGTGGCGCGGAGCATTGTGGGTCCGTACGCCAAGCGCGGCGGGGGCGAAAAAAGAAAGCAAACTACTAGCCCAAGCCGGCCGGGCGCCCCCTGCGCACGCCACGGTGGCGGCGCGGGGTGGAAAGAGGCTGCGCGCGGCCCTCGAGCGAGCGAGTGGGGCGAGGCCCGCGCGGTCTTGGCGGAGGAGTCCGCCGAGCCGGGAGGGGAGGGGGGCGGCCTCGGGAGCGGGCCGCAGAAGAGAATTGTCATGGTGTCGGGCCATGAAGCTTCTTCTCGCTGGCTCCTTACTCGGAAACAGCTGGAGAACACGCTGAGTCTCGGCTGGGAGTGGAGCGGGATTTAGAGCTGTCGTACTCGCCAGCAGCGTCTACCTTTATCATGAGAGTGTGACAACCTCCAATTGTGATTCTTTCCTTGACTTGCCCTCACTGCCAACGCCCGTGCCCCCATTCTTCGTCGGG
>NW_005871565.1:256325-355770 GCF_000147115.1 Myotis lucifugus | reverse complement strand
TTCAATAAAAAAGTAAGTACTGTTTAATTGTCTGTTCTTACGGCAACCAAATTTTAACCCGATCCCAGGGGGGGGGGGCGGGGGTGAGAATAAGGTTATTGACTTTATTTTTGGGTTTAGTGTCCAAAGTGAACAGTAAAGGTAAATCTCCTGATGAACATTTTGCTTCATTTGTGATGACAAGCCTCCAAGACTGTGTCGGGCTCTACCAGGTCGTTTGAGCTGAAAGATAAAAAGAAACATTTCTTTGATACTCAAAGGATTATTAACTCGGTGTTCATTTAAATTTTATGCCTAAAATTTCAGTAGTCTCAGATAGCAATGTGCAGTGTAATTTGGGCACGTCTAGTCATTCTGTTGTACATCTTAATTGTATTTGGACTCATTGTTTCAAATGTTGTGAATAGGGCTTCATTGTAACATTAGTTTGAAATGACCTTTTGAAAGAATTAAATGTTTGCAGGAATAGTTCACTTGCTAACACAATAATTCCTGTTTATCACGCATTAGCATTAGTTGTCTACTTAAATTTTTGGTGATTCAAACATCCAGTCTTGCTGCAAACATACCATGTCAGGGGTGTGTATAGGTGTGGGGGTGTGTGTGTAATTTTGGAGTAAAACTTACCCTACAATACTAAGGCACTGATTTTGAACATTACCTGTAAATCTTGGCACATTTAGTAATGGCATTTAGTTGAAATTTTTATTTTAAGTTTTGAAAGATGTGAATTTGGTGTCTGTTCTTTTCAGAGTAGCATGCATATTGTGTTGCATATGTTTAAAAAATTGCATATTGTTTAGAAATATTTAACTCTACCTTAATTCTCACTGTATTTTTTGGTCTTTTTTTTTATCACAGCTATTTTTAGAATGCTATTCTGAAAGGTGTGTATAGAAAAATGGACCATGGAAGACTATATACTATTTGTGGATTGTCATTAGGATCTTTTTGCTAAGAAAAGCCTTTGAAAAGGTCCTTAAAATTTTGTTTTGGATTGGAAAATTGGAAAGAAAAGCTTCATAATTTAGATTGATTCTTATTTTCATCTCTTTGATCATGTCTGATTTGGTTTATTAGATTGGCATATAGGTTTGTCTTGAACAGTATGTATTTGTATCCATTTTGGTCTCTTGCATCCTTTGTTTCTTCTACTTTTTCTCTTTTAAATTTGTGTGATTCTTGATGTTTCCATTTTCCTAGTATTTCTTGTGCACAGAACTTAGGTCAATGATGGTGTTATGAAAGAGAGAGGAAGTCTTTTTGGCAATAACATTTACATTGAGAGAATTAAATTTATATTTAAATTGTCTGCAATGGCAGTAGTGAACTAATGCATACTAATATAAATGTGGCTTTCCTTAAGTAGCCCTGGAAAATGCTTGTAGAAATCACAAGGCAAAATAGTTTGGAAATTCTTTATGTGGCTACAGATATCCCATTTGCTGAATCAGGCTTACTTTTCTACATCCAGTAAATTATCTCTCCACAAGTCTACACATATCATTTTGAATCCTCCCTCTTTCATAATTTGTCCCTGTAACATGGTTGGTGTGCTTTAAAACAACCATCTTGCTTACAGCTAAAATTCACAGCTTTAACTTGAAGTTGACTGGTGAACTCCAGGTCACTTGCATTCTAACTTTCACTATTTGATTAAAACGCCATTGTTCAATAAGAAAAGCTAGAATATTAACTTCTATTACCCTATTTAATGTCTTTATATGTGTATGGAGGTGAACTTCAGCATTTTGCATTGACTTGTTATTAACAGGATAATTGAAATCTGGTGTTAATTTCTATTTTGAAAAGTAATTTTGCACCGTTCATATGTAATTGTTGTCTTTTTACCTTTACTATTAAATCAAAAGTGGTTTTAATATCTGTGTACGTACACTTACATCAATTGCACAGCCTCACTCTTTTATCTTTTTCCCCCTATTCTTTTAGGGTGAAGGGGGTGGTCTCAAATTGAATGTGAGTCACTTTTAAATTCATACTCCCCCGTATCATTGGGAGAAAAAAAATTTTAGGGTTATAATGGAATGGTATAGTAGAGTAAACTTAAAAAAAGCATGAGTCCTCACAAAGTAAACTGAACACCAGTCAGTAAATTAAGCCCTAACAGGCTTAAATTATAAGATGCTGGAGATAAGCTTATTTAATTTTATAATCAATATTATGCATTAATTATATTTTTACTGTTTTTGTGGAGTCATTTTCCCACATTGACAAATTTAAAAAGTAAAAGTCCTATAAAATTCAAGTGCTATTTTATTGAAGAGTAAAATTAGTTTCAACATGTTTGTGATCCAGAAACTGATTTATCATTGAATTCTATTGTCATTTTACCTTTTAGAGTTGGATCACTATCAGCAGTAAATTAATTTTATGTGTAACCTAGGTAGATAAATCTACCCTTTGCTCACTGGACACAGTGAGGTTTATGTAATTGGGGTTAGTAATTAAAGAATGTCTTTGCTGGATCAAGCTCAAGATAAATCTAGTAAAGTATGAAAGCCCTGGCACCAACAGTGCCTCCAAGGTGTATACTATAGTAGAGCATCTTCCCCTAGGTCAATCTTAAGAGTAGATGTTGACCTAGCTTCTCTTAGAAACCCTGCTCATTAATTTGGTTAGACAAGTTTATGATGCATTTGTTTCTTACATTCCAAGTCTAATGAGTTCTCTTAAGATGAGGTTGTAGTAAAAAGCACACTCTTCTGAGTATTTTGTTGGCGACGGTCTGTTGTCATAGCACTCACCCTCTACTTTCCTTAGTTCCTTTGCCTTTTTTGAGCTGCAACAATCAAAACTATACATAATATGCCAAATTTAGGTGATTTAGGTGAACTGTAATTCTCTTTAAGGTCCCAAGAGTACATGGTTGGCTAAGGACAGTATTCAAGACTTGTGATTTTAAGGAATGACTTATAAGAATGAATGCATCATTTATCTCATGTCTGAGTTTGATTTTATACATTTAAGTTTGGTTGGTTGGTCAGCTTCTACACATAAGCAAATTTGTATTTGCTTGTGCTAAAATTTGATTACCACTTTTTGCTTACAATATACATAATCTTTCTCAATTGATTTGGCTCTTGACTAGTAGATAGCATTTGAAAATTGGAGGTTCTCTTATCTATCTAGAAAAATGCTCACTATCTTTGTTCTTTGATAACATTCTCCCATAATTTTTAATAACAGTCCTTTCAGTAGAAATTTATGATTTTTTTAAGTTAATGTTAACCAGTTTATACCATTGCCTTTTGTGAAAGAAAACATTTGGGGGAAATTGATTAGCTAAAGAGTCTTATTTAAATTTTTATTGTGAAAGCCCTAATTTTTCTCAAAGATAAGAACGTAGATAAAGTTAAATATAAAAACGCCTCCCTAACACACGCTCTCTAAAACTATAAAGTAAGCAATGTAAAGGGCAGGGTTTTTTTGTTTGTTTTCTTTCTCTTTAGCTTTGCTTACTGTTGTATTACCAGTACCTCTCATAGAACAGATATTCAGCAACTATTTGTCAATAGAATGGATCTAATCTTTTTTTTTTTAAATCCTCATCTGAGAATATTTTTCCATTGATTTTTTAGAGAGTGGAACAGAGAGACCAACGCTCAGTCCCAAACTGGCTAGGGTGAATGGGTCTAATCTTGTTGCCCGCAGCTTTATTAATGAATCCTTACACATTTTCCTCTATATATATATCCTCCCCACAGACACACAATGTTTTCTTTTATTATTGAAAACTAATGTAGGCATGTGGTAAATGAAATCAGTACAAAAAGAGATATTATAAACCTTTCAATCCCAGTGTCTAGGCCCCCTGCCCTTCAGCATTGGCTATTAACAGTATTTGTGTGCCCTTTCAGAAATACATTTTGTTTGTGCAGGCATATATGTACATATATTTATTTTTCAGCACAGAAAAAGGTCCCTCCCATACCCCAGTTCTTAGAACCAGCACACAGCCTCATATAAAATTGGATTCATCCTAGTTGGGGTTAGGTGTGGCTACTTCTGGGGAAGTAATTTTTAAGATGGCACCAGAAGGGGTAGTATAGATTGACCCAGTGGATCAAACTGGCAGTGGTTTAGCTGACCAAGGGACATTTGACAATGTCTAGAGACGTATTTTCGTTATCATAATAGGTGTGAAAGGGGTACTATTGGCAAAAGTTACCTGGTCCAAAATGTCAGTAGTAGTGAGGTTGCAAAAACCCCACATTAACCAGTCCTAAACAGTTAAGTTGAGTGAAGGAGACTGAAACTATGTTATTTTCACTAAATTAATTTTAAGTGTTTGGTAAATTTCATCTGTTCAGTAAGAAATTGCCTATTCATCTGTAATTCCTCACGGACCTTAAGAACAAAGATCACATTTGTAATTTTTTTAATTGAGGGTGTTAGGGAAACTTTGATAAAATTTAAAGTTTATATTTAGTTTGTTAATAAATGTTGCCTTTTTGTGAAATACTGTTCTTAGCCTCTTGTTTGAGTTTGTTATGAATTTGACAATTACTTACAAAATTTATTTTTTCTAATTTGTCTTCTAATATTGTTATTCTAATTTTAATTATGTTCTAATTTTGTTAAATCTACCAACCTTTTGCTTTATTTTATTACCTTTATGCTTTTTTGGAGATAAATGTTCCCCATATTTATTTACTGATATGGAAACAGTTCTTGGGTTTTTATTGTTTGTTTTTTTCCTTCTTAGGTTATGTTGGAATGTGGTTCCTACATGTTTGTTTGAAGTTGATGTACTCTTTTTTTTTTTACATGTGTTTTTATTGATTTTTTGAGGGGGGGGGATGGGAGAGGGAGATGGAAACATCGATGGTTATCTATCAGTTGCCTCCTGTACACCTTCTACTGGGGATCAAGCCCGCAACCTGTGCCCTGACCAGGAATTGAACCAGTGACCTCTTGGCTCGTGGGTTGAAGTTCAACCACTACGTCACACCAGCCAAGCAATATACGCTTTCTTAATTCAGATAAGGAAGATAATCATAAAAGCTAAATACTTTATCGAAACACACACCAACAGAGTGACAAAAGCAAAAATCACAGCCAGATCTAGACTCCATAGTTCATGCAGTTATCACTATGTCTCCCTCAAGAATCTATTTCTAGAAAGCTCATCATAGCACTGAAATTTCTCACTGAAAGTAATATGTATAAAGCTTTTGTGATTCACCAACTACCTGCATCAGAATTATCAGGATGTTCATTAAAAATATGCTTTACTGGCCTGGCTGGAGTGGCTCACTTGGTTTGTGCATTGTCCTGTGCACTGAAAGGTTGCCGGTTTGATTCCTGGTCAGGGCACATTTGTGAGTTGCAGGTTCGATCCCCAGTTGGGGCATGTATGAAGGGCAGCTGATCGATGCTTCTCTCTCTCTCTCTCTGACCTCTAGTGAGGATTAAAGAATAATAATAACATAAAATAAACTGTGTAATCAGAATATTTGTGGTGGGACTTGGGATTCTTTAACAAGCTTCCCAGGTGATACTGATGGCTACTCAACTTGAAGACCCGTTTAAATTTTGCTTTTTTCCCCTGTGTGTCTCATAATCCATTGTTAATGCTCTGGTTTTGTGAAATCTGAGTGGTTGTTTCTATTATAGCTCACTTCTACTCTGCCTTTTAATTTAATAAAAGCAAATTAGTCCAAGAATAGTCTTATATTAAAACTAGAGGCCCTGTACAGGGGTTCGTGCACAGGTGGGGTCCCTCAGCCTGGCCTGAGCCCTCTCACAATCTAGGACCCCTTGGGGGATGTTGGACTGCCGGTTTCAGCCCGATCCCTGCCTGCCTGCCTACAGGGATGGGGCCAAAACCGGCAGTCCGACCCTATCCCCCACCCCCGCCCAAGGGATATAGCATTGCTGAAGTGGCAGGTGGCTGGGGAGAAGCCCCAGTTGGGGCTGAGCACAGCTCCACAGCTGCTCATCCCGCCCCGCTGTGCCTGCCACCATCTGGTAGCGACACAGCTGTGCTTGACAGCCATAAGCCCAGCTATTGGCCGAGTGGCTCTCCCCCTGTGGGAGCGCACTGACCACCAGGGGGCAGCTCCTGCATTGAGCATCTGCCCCCTGGTGGTCAGTGCACGTCATAGCAACCAGTCATTCAGTCCTAACGGTTACTGAGGCGCGCATATATAATATATATATATATATATATATATATATATTTATAATATTCATTACTACAACTGTGAAATACTGTATGCTGTCCAGTAGAACTTTCTACAATAATGGAAATACTCTGTATCTTTGCTGTTTAAAACAGTAGATACTAACCAAACACATGTTTCCTTGATTATACATTTGAGATGATTAGACTAGATGATTTCTAAATTCTTTTTTAACATAAATTGCATGGATGAAAATTTAAGAACCACTATGTAACAGGCACTTTATCTCAGCTAAAGTATTCTCCTCCTGAGAAAACAGATGCAGTTACTGAGTGACTTGTCCAAATCTAGCAGCCATTATGTAGTTGGCATTCGAACTCAGATCTGTTGCCTAATCCCATGCTGTATTTTTCTCACTTTTGTCCTACCCTAATATATGTTTAAGAAATAGGGCACACTAATAATTGATGCCAGTAATTTCTGAGGATGAGTAGACAAGTAAATAATGAAAATACTCTCCGATTTTGATTTTACCTCATTGGACAAAATCCAATAAAGTCCTTTTTTGAATTAGGCCCCTAATTCCTCTTTTAGCCATATTCCCCTCCCCCTCTTTGTTTTCCCCCCCATGTGGTGCTTTCTCTATTTCATGTGATTATGGTCAGGTTTTTATGACTCAGCTGAAATTACAACTCTTTCATAAAGTATTTCCCAGATAACTCCACTCTTTCACTTCTAAATTTTTATCTCTGGTTTTATCATTTAGGTCCTATTCACATTCCATTGTATTCCATCTGTTTGGTGTCCTTTAGTGCTGAGGGAAAACCATGCATATATGAGGTGAAGTGTTTATAATTATAAAATACAATAAACATAAAACCACCAGATGTATAGCTTAGTGAATTATAAAGCAAATAACCTTTTTATCCCCACTCAAGTCAAGAAACTTTGCTTAACTACCCCCAAAAGTGCCTCCATGTGCCCCATTTTGCTATCAAACCCTCCCCTCCACAAAGTACCAGTATTCTTATGTTACAGTAATCACTTTTTCCAGTTCATTTATACTCTATCACCCAACTTTGCATTCCTAAACACCATAGTTTAGGCAAGACTAAGGTTTGATCGGTCTTTGAAGTCTCAATATACAGGTTTCCCTTCTGTCCCTTTCTTTCACCTAAGTTTTAATCTGTTGAAGGACCTAGGGCATTAGATCTGAAGAATTTCCAACTGTCTGGAATTTGTTCATTGTATACTCATGGTGTGGTTTATCATGTTTCTTTGTTCTTGTATTCCCTGCAAATTGCCATTTGGATCCTGAAATTTGATCAGATTCGTATTAGATCCCTTTGGCAAAAGTACAGGTGGTTTTGTGTTCTTTCAACAGGAGGCACCTAATGTCTGGTTGTCTCTTTTTGTGGTGTTAAGCAGCTATTGACATTTGATGCCTACATTCTTTTCATTCATTTTGATACTCTAATTCTATCCTTCTTCATTAATTAGAATATTTTTATAATGAAATGCTGTGATTCATATTGAAAAGGCAAGGTAAATATTTGTTTCTTGCCCTATATTTACTACCTTGTTGAGGTGTAATTCACATACCACACATTTCACCTATTAAAAGTATACAACTGAATGTTATTTTAGTTTACTCACAGAGTTGTATATCAGTTTTAGAAATTTTCATTACCCAAAGAAGAAACTCCATACCCTTTGGCCCTCTGTCCCAAGTCCCTCCAACCTATTCTGGACATTTCTTATAAATGGAATCGTACAGTAATGTGGTCCTTTGTGACTGGCCTCTTTCACTTAGTGTGCATTTTCAAGGTTTGCCTGTGGTATAGCATGTATCAGTACTTTATTTTTCTTGAACTACCATTATACCACATTTTATATACATTCATCAGTTAATCAACATTGGGTTGTTTCCACCTTTTGGCTTATTATATTGCTGCTATGAACATTTATGTAAAACTTTCTGTGTGAACATGTCTTGCTTTCTCTCGATTATATACCCAAGAGTAGAATTGCTGGACCATATGGTAACTCTATACTCCAATAATCTTGGATAGCTTCCTCATTATCTGTTATTGCAAGGTATTCCAGGCTCATTTGTACATTTTCTGCTCCACAGCTGGAATGGCCATTTCTTTAAAAAAAACTTGCTTTCTTTTAGTAGCAAGTGGTATTTCAAGATTCCAACTTGGACACTAGGGATCATATTATGTTGGTCTTGTTTCTAAGCATCTTTAATGAAAAGAGAAAATACATAGTACGTTAAATATATAGTCACTGTGCACATCAATATATTAAATTTTGTTTACGCATTAACGTGAAATATACATTAACTGGGCTTTTTATATATTTTTATTTTAATATATATTTAAGATACCTCAGGAATTCATTCTGATTCAAAACAACATTACTTTTTGTTAACCTCTTTTTTTTAAAATATATTTTATTGATTTTTTACAGAGAGGAAGGGAGAGAGATAGAGAGCTAGAAACATCGATGAGAGAGAAACATCGATCAGCTGCCCCCTGCACATCTCCTACTGGGGATGTGCCTGCAACCCAGGTACATGCCCTTGACCGGAATCGAACCTGGGATCCATCAGTCCGCAGGCTGACGCTCTATCCACTGAGCCAAACCGGTTTCGGCTTGTTAACCTCTTTTATATTACCTCTACAAAAGGTATGACCTTTCTTTCACTCCAAAAATCTTAGTTAAGTCTCAGAATAACAGTACTACCACCACCACCATATTTACTGAGAACACTTAAATGATTTTGCTTTGCTCTTGTTTTTCATCCCTGGTTTTAATTCATATGTCTGCATTATCTTAAACAGCCATTACAAAACTCTTTTAATCCTCATTTAATCTTGGTTCTGCATGTAACTGTATATTGTTCATTACCAGTGCTTATGTTGAAGTCTATATTTTCTGATAACCATCCTAATGGCTGTGAAGTGGAATCTCATTGTACTTTTGATTATCATTTCTCTTACGGCTATTGATGTTAAGCATCTTTTAATGTGCTTATTTGGCCACTATGTCTTTTGGGGGAAAGTGTCTACTCAAGTAGACATTTGTCCATTTTTTTAATTGAGTGTTTTTTGTTAAGTTTTAGGAGTTTTTTATATTTTGGATATTAACTCCTCAGGTAAGATATTAAAAGGTTATCTTTAGTCACTTCAGGAGTTGATTCACTAATTTCTAATCACTACAATAGACTATCATTTAAATGTACTTCATTAGGGTTAGTCCTTCTAGGAATAATTAATATACTTGAAGTTTATTCTGTTGAACAAGGAGAAGAATCTATCTGGGAGAGTTTATTGATAACATGAAAAAAGCATGTGATATTTTTTCTTGATTTTTTTTTTCAAATTGAATCTGAAAAGAATACCTATAAAAAGTTTTCCAAAAAGCTTTAAGGTTATTCTCAAACATGGTGCTCCATGTGCCTAATTACAGGGATATTGACTTATGGAGCATATTGACCATATATTACATGAGTCTTTATAAAGTCTCCTTGAAGCAGGTTTTTCTTTTTCAAAAATTAGATGATTGTAAAATATTCAAAGCTTTTCCATATACACATGCACACACATACATACATGTGTCTGTTAGTACTAATAGTTCAAATGCTTCTATGGTGGCATTAGCTCATTTGTCCCAGAACTAAGACAGTATTTTGAATGTTTGCATTGACCAAGACACATAAAGGTCTCTGTATAAAGACTGACTTTTTGTCATTTATAAATTGACTTTGAAGGCAGTTAGAACAGGAATTCTGAAGATGTTTTTAGTATATAAAATTGGGTAATTTTTTTAAGTAAACAAATTCCATCACTATACCTTACTACCCTATAATATTTGGAGGTATTAAACTTAATATTTTATACTTAAATAAGTTAGGTTCTAGTTATAAAGCTGACATATTAAGTACCTATGTGATCGCATTTAAGGAAATACATGCAATGTGAAGCATTTAATACATTTAGATCTGTTTTAATGTAATTTTAATGAATTTTATATTCAGAATGCCAACTATAGGTTTAAACCTATGCTAATATATATGTCTATATAAACATTAGCTAGGAGTTAATTTCCTACTTACTATGTTAATGTGGTTACTTGAAAAATCATAATTACATTACATTTATATTTGACAGTGCTGGTTTGGACTATAAACTCTTAAAAGTAACACCAGGTAACTACTAATGGAAAGTACTGTATAGATGTTTGTATCTGTCAACAAATAAATTATAGTAGAATTGACAATGGAATTTGTTCTATGAGAAAGAGTGCACATTCAAACTAATTTTAAATTGAGGACTCATTTATAAGTTGAAAAAGTAAAAAATGGTAATTCTTTTCTAGTCAAGAATCTTAAGATCATGAAAACTGACATAGTTCCACGCTTGGGAAAAAATAGCTGAGCCCTGGTGGGATGACTTAGTTGGTTGAAACATCATCTTGCACACCAAAAGCTTTAGGGTTTGATTCCCAGTCGGGGTGCAGGCAAACAATCAATGTTTGTTTCTCTCTCCTCTCTCTCTCTCTCTCTCTCTCCTCCCTCTCTCTCTCTCTCTCTCTCCTCCCCCTCCCTCTCTTTAAAATCAATAAAAACATATCCTCGGGTGATGGTTTAAAAAACAGCTGAGAGAGCAGGAGAAAGTTCTGAGGATTTGGGAGCAGTCTTTAAATGGTGCTTTGGCCCTGACCGGTTGCTCAGTGGATCGAGTGTTGGCCTATGGACTGAAGGGTCCCAGGTTCAATTCCAGTCAAGGGCATGTACCTTGGTTGGGGGCACATCCCCAGTAAGGAGTGTGCAGGAGGCAGCTGATCGATGTTTCTCTCTCATCGATGTTTCTGACTCTCTATCCCTCTCCCTTCCTCTCTGTAAAAAAATCAATAAAATTGCCCTGATCGGTTTGGCTCAGTGGATAGAGCGTCAGCCTGCGGACCGAAGGGTCCCGGGTTCGATTCCAGTCAAGGGCATGTACCTTGGTTGCGGGCATATCCCCAGTCGGGGGTGTGCAGGAGGCAGCTGATCAATGTTCCTCTCTCATCGATGTTTCTAACTCTCTATCCCTCTCCCTTCCTTGCTGAAAAAATCAATAAAAAAATATATTTTAAAAAATCAATAAAATATATATTTTTTAAAAAATGGTGCATTGATTCAGAGAGGATTCCAGATTTTTATACGCTCCCCATATCCTTAGGTAGATCCTGTAGTTTTTTTACTATAGTTCAGTGATTGTTGTTTTGAATGCCTAATAGGAGTATCTATTTAAATTAATATGGTTCATTTATGTAGACTTGAACATAGTTCAAACTATTTTTGTTAACCAAACAAGAAAATTAATGATTTTCTGAAATAATTGCATAAGTCAAAGTGAATGAATCTGTGTTTAAGAAATGGATATAGCCCAGCTCCTGTGGCTCAATGGTTGAGCATCGACCATGGGACTAAGAGGTCTCTGGTATTCCTAGTCAGGACACATGCCTGGGTTTTAGGGTCAATCTCCAGCAGAGGGTGTGCCGGAGGCATGCATCAATGCATTGATGTTTCTTTCTCTCTTTCTCTCTCTCCCTTCCTCTCTAAAATAAAAACATTTTAAAAAGAGAAATGGATATATACTTTATGAAAATGAAACCTAATTTAAATTAACAAATGTGCAATAAAGTTATACATGTTTATCAGTATTATGTTGTGATTAGGCTTTTGGTTTCCTTGCAATTTGTTGGTGTGTGTACACTAAATATTTAAAAAATATCTATAACATTAGCATCTTTTTTAAAACATCTATTAAGATATAATTCACCCACATAGAATGTATAATTCACAGAGTTGTACAGTCATTATAGTGTTTATATTTTCATCCCTAAAGAGAAACCCTGTATAGTGTTGTTTATATTTTCATCCCTAAAGAGAAACGCAGTTCACAGTTTCTCCCTCTCAACCTTGGGATATACCTTTCTCTATCTCTATAGCTTTGCATATTCTGAACATTGCATATAGCTGGAATTATGCAATATGGTCATAGCATAATGTTTCCAAGATCCATCCATAGAGTAGCATGTATCAGTACTTTATTCCTTTTAACGGCTGAATAACAAAAATTCCATACATCATGGGGATATACCTCATTGATGGACATTGGGATTGTTTCTATTTGGGGTCTGTTATGAATAATGCTATTGTGAACATTCGTGTACAAGTTTTTGTGTAGACAGATGTTTTCATTTCTCTTGGGTATATACCTGGGAGTGAAATTGCTGGGTTGTATGGTAACTCTAGACCTCAGTAATCATGGAGAGTTTTTTTAACAACATTTAGAAAAACTGCCAAACTGTTTTCCAAAGTAGCCACGCGATTTTATCTTCCTACAAGCAATGTGTAAGGGTTCCTATTTCTCTACCTCTTTGTCAACACTTAGTATTGTCTTTTTTCTTTTTTAATCAAAGCCATCTTATTGTGGCTATCCTAGTGAGTGTAATGTATTTCATTGTGGTTTTAATTTGCGTTTCCATAATGCCTAATGGTATTGAACATCTTTTTGTATATCTTCTCTTGAGAAATGTCTGCTTACATCCTTTCGCCATTTTTTAATTTGTGTTGTCTTTTTATTAAGTTGTGAGAGTTATTTATATATCCTGAGTAACAGTCTATTATCAGATACTAGAGGCCCTATGCACAAAATTCGTGCAAGGGGCTCGGCCTCCACCACCGCAACAGCCACCTCTGCTTCAGCCCCTGCCGCCGTGGCTTCGTCCAGAAGGTCATCCAGAAGGACTTCTGGTCTAATTAGTATATTATGTTTTTATTATTATAGATATGATTTTCAAATAACTTCTCCCTGCTATGGACTATATTTTGCACTTTCTTGATGTTATTTGTATCACATGCATTCAGTTTATATTTTTCATCTATCACTTGTACTTTGCTGTTATACCTAAGAAAGCATTGTCTTATTCCGGGGCATGAAGATATATTCCTGTTTTCTTCTAATAAGTTTTATAGTTTTAGCCGTCACATTTATGTCTTTGATCCTTTTTGAGTTAGTTTTTGTTTATGGTGTAAAGAAGGGAACTGCCATCTTCACTTTTTTGCATGTGGATATACAGTAGTCCTATCACCATTTGTTGAAAAGACTATTCTTCCCCCATTGAATTATCTTGATATTCTTGTTGAAAAATCAGTCTACCATAAATATGTTTATTTTGGTCTCTCTATTCTGTTCCATGATCTGTATGTCTTTCCTTATGCCAATACCACATAGTTTGTGTGTGTTGTTTTTTAATTTTAATTTTTCAATTATAGTTGACATTTAATATTATATTAGTTTAGGTATACAATGTAGTAATGAGACATTAACATGCACAGTGATCACCCCAATAAGCCTGGTATTCATCTGACACCATACATATATACTAGGTGTACCAGTTAATAATTGCGGATTTTGTAATCAAAGAAAACACTATAATTTCAAGAGAAACATCTGAAGTACTTTATTCAAAGTAATGAAGTAAAATAGCTACACATTTCCCCCATCTTTCAGGTAATTTGTGGATACCATCCCAATAGAATTTTTCTTATTTTGAGGCAAACCATTCAGAGACCCAATTTTCTACTTCTTCCTACATTTTGAAGTGCTGCTCAGAAAGTGCATGTGCCATCGATTGGAACAAGTGGTAATCTGAAGGAGCAAGTTCTGGTGAATACAGCGGGTGGGTTAATACTTCCCAGGCAAGATCTTTTAATGTGTCTTTAACTGGTTTTGAAGTGTGTGATGGTGCGTCATCATAAAGCAAAATTACTTTGTCGTGTCTTCTGGAAAATTCTGGTCGTTTTATGATCAAAGCGTCGTTCAATTGATTATTTGTTGTCGTTAGTGATCAGTAGTAACGGTTTCACCTGGTTTTAGAAGCTCATAATACACCACACCTTCCTAATACCACCAAATGCAGAGCATTGTCTTCTTTCCAAAGTAGTTTGGCCTTGCAGTCAATGTTGGTGTTTGACCTGGATCAACCCATGATTTTGTGCATTTGGGATTCTCAAAATAAATCCACTTTTCATCGCCAGTCACAATTTGATGCAAAAAAAGACTTTTGTGCCGTTGAAACATTTTACTGATGACTTTTCGGTTTTCCATTTGTCTTTCGTTCAGTTGATGTGGCACCCATTTTCCTTCCTTTAAAATCTTTCCCATTGCTTATAAACGATTGGAAATTGTTTACTGAGCAATGTTTAATCTTTCTGCAAGTTGTTTTTGAGTTTGACACGCATCTTCATCCAATAATGCTTGTAATTGTTGGTCCTCAAACTTTTTCGGTTGACCTGGACGTTCTTTGTCTTTCACATCAAAATCATCACTTTTAAAGTGTTTAAACCAGTGTTCACATGTATCTTGAGATGGAGCATGTTCACCATAAGCTTCCTGAAGTATACAATGACTTTTTCTTCAAAATAATGAATTAAAACTTCTCCCAAATGCTCTTTTTTTGGCACGAAATTCGACAACCTTCAGCAAATTTGACATACGAAGTTTTGAAGCTTGCTGTCAGTGCATGAATTTCATGCACCGGGCCTCTAGTTATAAATAACGATATAATGAACATAGGGATCTCTGTCTTTTCGAATTAATGTTTTGGGTTTCTTCGGATAAATACCAGAAGTAGAATAATCTCTTGTGATTAGCCTTTGTTTTAAAGTATTTTGTCCAATGTAAATATTGCTACCCAGCTGCTTTTTTTTTTTTCCCCATTTCTATTTGCATGAACTCTCTTTTCCCATTCTTTACTTTCAGTTTGTGTGGTGTGTATTTTGGGGGGGAGGCAAGGGGGACAGAAACATCTAACATCTATGTGAGGGAGAAACATCTAGGTATGTTCCCTGACCAGGAATCGAAATGATGCCCTTTCAGTATGCAGGACGATGCTCCGGCCAGGGTAATCTGTGTATCTTTTGATCTGAAGTAGGTTTCTTGTGGGTAGCATATGTAGGAGGTCTTGTTTTCTTATTCATTCAGCCAGTGTTTTGAACTGTGCATCCGATAGATTGCTTATCTCCATTTCGTTTGGTTCTTTTTCTAGAGTTTTGTCCTGTTCTTTCATTTGGGACATGTTTCTTTGTCCCCTCATTGTGTCTGTCTCCGTTTTTGTTTCTCGGTATTAGGTAGGGCCACTACATCTCTCAGTCTTAGTAGAGTGGCCTGATGTAGTAAGTGTCTTGTAGGGCCCAGTCACATCATCTCCCTGGTCACCTGAGCCAGGTGCTCCAGGAGTGTCCATTGTATGGGTTGTGTGTAGTTGAGACTTGATTGCTATTGGCACCTCAGTGGGAGGGATTGACCCTTGAGCTGATTGATGTGAGGACTGGCTGTCACTACAGGGAAGGAGCTGTTGTGCAGGGGCTGACCCCACAGAGCAGGATTTGCTACAGTGGGGCTCTGCTGCCTGCTCTTTGGGTGTGTCATTTGTGGAGGTGGTTGAGTGGTGCTCTGGTGCAGTACCACATAGTTTTGATTACTATAATTTTGTAGTAAATTTTGAATTCAGGAAGTATGAGTCTTCCAAATTTGTTAATTCTCTTTCAAGATTGTTTTGGCTATCTGGGTCCCTCGCATCTCCTTAAGAATTTTAGGATCAGCTTGTTAGTTTCTGTAAAACAGAAGCTGGGATTTTGACAGGCATTCTGTGAATCTATAGGTCAATTTGAGGAATATCGCTATCTTCACAATAGTTACTCTTCTATAATATTAGTTCTTATTTGTTTAACCATCTGAAGGAAAGTGGACCTTTTTAATTTTTTTTTTATTTTTAGAGAGAGATAAGGGGAGAGAGAGAAACGTCAATGTGAGAGCAAAACATTAATCGGCTGTCTTCTACATGCCCCTTACCCGGGATCAAACTGGCAACCTTTCAGTGCACGGGACAATTCCCAACCGAGCCACACTGGCCAGGGCAGAAGTGGACTTTTTAAGATTAATGTAGAATATTTGAGTACCTATGCAGTGTTAATGTTCTTGTTTCACAGTAAGTACTACATGAGTTTGTAAGATGGTAGCTGAGAATAGAGACTTAACTATGAAATGCTAAGTGTACTTTAAAGTATAAGTTGCTTTTTGTTTGTGTGTTGTTTTTCTTTTGTAACAATAAATAAATGTTAAAATGCCAGATAGTATTAGGCATATTTAATATATTTAAATGTAATTATGGAAATCAAGCCTTACTCTCTTGAAGACTGCTTTTCAGCAATATTGAATACTAGTATTTTTTAGTCTTTATTAAGCCAGCTCTCTTTTAAATGTAATTAGATGTCCCAAATAACATCCAGCCTGAAGATTTTTTAAATTCTCAAGCTAGATTATCTTCTGTTGACAGTATTACATTCACACATAATTATATGAGTAGAAAAAAAATAACTAAAATACCAGGCTGGGTTAATTACATTTTCTGTAAGATTGAAATGTCAGTCTTTTCTGTGCAGCAGAATTAAAGATTTAAACCACTTCTTAATATTGTGCTGGAATTTTGGTTTAATTTGCTTGAGTTTGGTAATCTTTCTTATTAGCAAATGTACATTTTGAACTTTAACATTTTCTTCTTTGGTGGGGGTCTTACTTCCCTTGTTTTTACTTATATATAAGTTTCTACCTTTCCTTTTTTCTATTCTAGGAGTTTCTTTCTATGAGTCTTTGCTAAAGTTAAACCATTACTACTTGTCCTCACCTATAGCCTTAGGCAAGTGATTTCCAAATTTTAAGCTGTGATACCTAGAACTAGCTAGATATTTATTAATGAAATCCTTTCAAAGCACAGAAATAATTATCCTAGTCTTAGGGAAGGGATTGGTGTTGAGGCATTTAAAAAGCTGGGGAGGGCGAATGGAATAGTTTAGAAGCCTGTTGATACTAGTACTGTATTATCAAATAAAAAACAGACTTAGAAGTGTTATCTTTGCTTTTAGTGCTCTTTTGGAATTAGGACATTTAAAGTTGAGTATTAACACAGCTGTGGGTGGTTCTTAAATACAAATGTACACACAAAGTGTGTGCATAAAGTTAATTACTAAAACAAAGACCAGATGATTCACTTGAAACTGGCTGATACAGCCATCTTCCGTGACTTAGAAATTGCCCAGGCTTTTTGTTAATTCGAAAACCTTGCCTCCAACTATCAAGGTTGAAGCCAGCAATGGAGAGTGAAGAATGTCAGCAGTGAGGGCATCATCATGAGCAGAAAGGGGAGACAGCGGCCAGGAATGGGCAGGAGGAGTGAGACCAAGAGGTAGGAATGAAAACATAAAGGAATAGAAAAAGAGAAGGTGGTGAAAACAACGGCAGGGAGAAAGGAATAAAGGAATGTGGGTATAACCATTAATGTTAAGTATCATAATTCGGTGTTTTAATCTGCTTAGTTCGGAACTAAGAACCTTTAAAGAATTGAGTTTAACTGTGGAAGGAAGAGGTGAGCAAGAAAGAAGAAAATTTTTATAGCGTGTTAAATCGCATTTAAAATCTAAGCTCAACAGTAACAATACACAATTGTTTAAATTTTCAACATGTAATAACATTTGAGTCATATTGCTGTAGGGCACTATTCTAAGTGCTGTACATATCTTGATCCATTTAATCCTCACCACAAGTTTACAGCAGATACTGTTTCTCCCATTTTACAGATGCAGAAACTGAACCACAAAGAGAATAAGTAATTTGCCTAGGCTAGTCAGATTCTACTGAGGCAGTCTGACTACTGTGCTGCAGCTGGCTTCATCACATCTTCCTCCCCCTCCATGATTTGTATGGTATATTGTTTTGAGAATATAATACCTCCTTGAACTAGTTGTACATTTGCTAGAGTAACGTACTCTGGACTATTTAAAAATAAATTTTTCTTCCCTTTAGTTATAGTAATTGGAGAAAGTTTATCAAACTAAGGACCAGAACACAAGGCAGATAATGCATGGTCCCTGTCCCCAGTGAACTGAATCTCAGTTAGTAATTGGTCACTTGAACCAGCCAAGTATGTACTCCAGTATTGGTGTGAATTCTTTGACTTTGAGCCAAGTTTATATGTGTTAATGAATGTTTGTTCCCTCAAAAGCCACAGACCAACTAGTACTGCCAATATTTAAAGCACTTGACATTCTTAACCTTTTAATAAGCCACACAACAGAATCAGCTTTCCATATAAAAAGCAGTAGTGCCCAGTTTGATTACCTTTCTTAGTCACCCTTAAAATTAAAGTCTCACTTGGATATTTACAAAGTATTTATCTAAAAAGGTGTTTTGTTTTGTTTTTACAGCCCTGATGGAGTAAAATGTTTGCAGGCTGTAGAGAAGGAAATGTGAATGGAGTTAGTGGATTTCACCAGAAACTTTGGAAGAGTGTTGGGTATTAGTTGCACTGGAGGAGAATGAGAATTGAGCCCTATTTAGAGGGAACAGAAAGACTTCTGTGAGGAGTGTGGGTAAATACACAGGAATCTACCCTGATGATCATTCCTTAGCTCACTGAATACTTAATTTTTAAAATTACTTGTAGAATTTGAGAATCATTCACTAGTACAATACTTCGTTTACATTGAGACTCTTCTAAGGAGACAACTGTGTGGTCTGAAAGTACCTCTTCATATTGAGGCTTTCAAAAAGTCTGAAGAGGATGGACCTGTGACTGGGAATCCTAAAAGATTTTACCAAGAAAAACTCATTAGAGACTTTTAAAAATGCCTTTTAGGCAAGTAAGAGAAATTCTGGATCATCTGGTAGTTGAGAAGGAGTTTAAATATTAAGTTTAGTCTAATTTGACTTTTGCCTTGTTCCTCTATTGCTTCACTCCTTGATAAATAGTTGTAGCATCTGAAAGCTGGCTTAGCCATTCCCCTTTTAAATGTGAATAAGATAATAAATGAGAGGTTATTCGAAACTGAGTGTCTTCATTTTATTGGGTGTTTTCTTGCATTTCTTACCTGGTATTGGTTCTTAGATTTTTACTGTGGCATTTGGAATACTTTGAATTTAATATTGGTGCCTTTATGTTTATATATAGATTATCCACATGTCATTCATTCAAATATATTGAACAGCAGCTGCACAATGCTAGATAATGGGAACATGAATGAATAATTCAGTCTCTGTGTTCAAGCTGTTTCTAGACTGGAGGACAGAAAGATTAATAAACCAGAAGTTAGAATACAGTATAAGTACAATGATAGAGGTATGCATAATTTTTCATTGAATAAAGAAGGGTACTTCACTCTGACTCAGAAATTTTACTTTGGAAGGAGTTGATCTTTTGAGTTAAGCCTTTAAATAGAAAAGGAGTTAATCAAAATAGGTAACAGTGGTAGGAAATTTTAAGTATGGGGGAAAGTACCAGATAGGAATAATTGTCCAATCTCGGTTATCTTATACTTTTTACATCTCAGAAATACCACCACCACCATCCCTGCTCCCCCGCCCTGGGTAACTGCTATTTAACTGGCATTTCAAGAATATTAGCTGATTTTGATATTTTTTAATTAAATCTGTTGTAAGAATACTAACAGTGTATTCTAAATTTATGAAAATTAAGAATACATTGCTTTTTTTAGCATTCTCAATTAAAAATATATTTTGTTATAATTTTATTTTAAAAGATGACATTAATTTGAAAGTTCAAGTTAAAATTATTCAGTCCTTTTAAGGTAACATTATTTCTGGTTATTTAAAGCCAAACTTAATTAATTTTAGGTCTGTTTTAAAGATTTATATTTCGGGAAGAGGACTTGTAGTCATTTTTACTCATACATCTGCAAATGCATTTGGAATAGAGAAGGTTCCTTTCAGATACAAAATCTGGCAGTTAAATTTCATGTCAGTGAAATAAAGGCTCCACCTTCCCTGTATCAGAAATTTTCTCCTTTTGTTACCTACCCAAATCACAGCATTGATTTATGCCCCTCTCTCTCTCCCTCCCTCTTTTGACATTCTTTATAGTGATTGAACCCCAAGATACAGTGAGACTCAGATGTTTATCTCTTGAAAAATAATGTATCTGAATCTTGACATTTAGACATTATCTTTCCATGAGATATTTCCTTTTTCAATTAAATTTATGGAGGTAACATTGTTAATAACTTTATAAACTTCAGGTGTACAATATTATAACATCTGTATACTCCATTGTGTGCACACCACCCATAGTCTTGTCTCCTTCCATCACCATGAAATATTTCTCGTCTGTAATCTTAGAACATTATTTGAATTTAAAGTATGCCCATTTTCTGAGTCAGCAGTTATTTGGTTTATTAGTAAGTTCAGGGATAAATATTTGTTCAAAATTAGTGTTCTCTGTCTTAGTGTCTTTGTTAGTGCTATGTTCTTATACTTAATCCAAAGAACATAACTCGGTAATGCTTTAAAAATTGCTAATTTCTAGATCTTCAATTGGTAATGTTTCTACTCTATTAGTTTGTCTTACATGTTTATTTCCATGAAACTTTTAATGGTGTAAGTAAAGTACTAGAGATATTAGGTAGCAGTTTCATGTGCAGAATCTTCAGTTTGCCTTGTAGATTCTTTTCCTGTCTCTTAAGCAAGAGTGTGTAGCTCTTAGCCACACAGTGAGTCATTGATTAATTTAAGAAAACCCTAGAAAGTGGTGGCTGTCCTAAAAGAAGGAAAATTTAGGTATACTTTACACAGTTTTTCATCATTTTTTAAAGCTATGGCTTCATTCCTTGTCTTGAGGTGTTTTTTCCCTTTACCTTCACGATGTGCATTAATATTATTTAAACTTTCTCTTAGTTTAATAAAGTATAAGTCTTTTTCCCTTTAATATTTTACTTGCAAAACAAGTAAAACAGATTTTATCAATTAGGGTAACTAGTTCTATTTATTGAATAACTTTATTAAAACTCTTATCAATCTTTTCATAGCCCAACTAGCAATTCATAATTTCAGTGTTGCATTCCTTTCTTGCACACCTCTCCCCTTTAGAAAGTAAGGTTTTTTCCAAAATTTGTTTTTAAATCACCAACTTTCTTTCTTTGCTACAGATAATATCACCTACTGCATTATTTTTGGCTGCAAAAGTGGAAGAACAGGCTCGAAAACTTGAACATGTTATCAAAGTAGCACATGCTTGTCTTCATCCCCTAGAGCCACTGCTGGATACTAAGTGTGATGTATGTAAAAATTGGGGGTTTTTTTTTCGGGTGTTTTTTGTTGTTGTTGTTGTTTGGTTGGTTGGTTGGTTTTTTGGTTTTTCTTTGTAGATTTGAAACCTTTTCATTATTTAGACATGATAAAAATATATCCTAATTAGTGTTGCCTTCCAAATGCTGCTTATTCCTATTACCACTTAGGAATGTAATGGCAGGAAGCAATCAGGCGGAGACATATTTCATGTATGTTCATGAATTATAATGTCATTCTGAATTATGTAAGGTACTTTTTAAGTATTTCACATTTTGTTGTTTATCCTCACAGCATACCTGTGATATGTGTAGAGGGTAAATCATTTCACCTCCATTGTTTGGGTATGTTCAAGATCATAGATAAATAACTCAAAATTGTCAGCAAATGAAGGAATAGGAAAACCTCTGGATTTACCTCCAGACCAGTAGTTAATCTTTTTTACAGAATTGTTTCTTTATTTAATGCATATATACTACTACTTATCTCTTCAATACATAAAAATACATTTCACCATGCTTTCATGAGCAGCAAGCACTTTATAAAAATATTTTAATTTTCCTAAAGAGTAATGCTAGTTTTCAAACAACTTGTTCTCATCAGTATTTTAATAGACCTTGTTTGAAAGCACCATTTTAAAATGCTCTGATATCTTATAACAAGAAAGAATTCTGGGCCTTTAAAATCATTTTTCTAGCACTCTTATTATAGGTGAGTTCTTTATCAGGAACTTTTAAGTACTAAGTGACTGCCAGATTATATTAATTCAGTTTGATTTGGATCAAGTTTAAGTTCCAATTAACTATATCTGATTTTATTAATCTAGATGTTGTTAAGGAAGTAGAATATTAATATAGCCATTCAAAACTAGAGAATGTATGATTATTCAAAAATAAGAACTATTTAAAATTAGTAGTGTCTACTAATTTTACAAATTCAGAATTATTTCTTGTGGTTACTTAGGATATTGTTCAAATAACTGAAATGTATGTTTTAAAAATCAGCTCAGTGAACTTTTCAAATGGGACATAAATAAAATTAAAGGTACTTTCACTCTCTGGGTTTAGTAGTATGTCCTTATATAAATGAATACTTATATGTGATATATTGTTTTCTTACTAACAATATTTCTGGTAGTTTTATCATGATCTAAAAATGAGATGGCAGAAAATTTTTCATGCCCTTTATTTTCAGAGTAATTGCAGTAGAGGAATTTTTTGTTTGTTTATTTTGTTAATCCTCACCCGAGGATATTTTTTTCCATTGATTTTTTTTTTTTAGAGAGTGGAAAGGAGGTGGGGAGACAGAGAGAAACATTGATATGAGAGAGACACATCAATTGATTGCCTCCCACATGCACCCCGAGGTATGTGCCTTTGACCAGAATCAAACCCACAACCCTTCAGTCCGGGAGCTAACACTCTAACACTGAGCAAAACCAGCTGGGAGGTGAATAATTTATTGAGGTTGGGTGTATGATATATTATTTTGGTATTTTATATCTAAAATTTTTCCTTTTAATCTAGAGATTATACAGCTTTTTAAAATTTTTATTTTGCCTTTTTTGAAGAGAGGAAGTTAATTCTAAAAGTAACCTGTTACTGTCAAGAAATTATCACATGAAGGTATCCTAGATTAAGTTGATAAGTCTTTTCTTTAAGGTGGGTTTGAATTTGGTGTTCTTATGTGGATTGGTGCTTCCTATCTAATGTCTTGAAGCACTAATAATACCTAGGTAAAGTTTTATATTATAGACTAGAGATCTCTTTTGTTCCAATTAGCCCTCCTTCCTTTCATATTATTATCGTTAGGTTTTTTGGGGTTTTGCTTTATTTACAGAAGTAATTCAATTTAGACTTGCCACAGAATATAAGCTTTCTCCATTTCCTTCAATTTGTTTCCTTCATATTTATAAACTACTCTAGTTCTGTTGTAATAAATCTATAATTCTCATGAGATTCAACGGTTCCATAGTCTAGTAGTTATGTTTATCTTAAGCATTTTAATATTACTGTTTTTACCTCGCAGGCTTACCTTCAACAAACTCAAGAACTGGTTTTACTTGAAACCATAATGCTACAAACCCTAGGTATGTACTTAGGTCATATATTTTTATGTGTGTTCTTCAATGCAGTACAATAAGTCTTTACTTAATGTCATTAATTGGTATTTTAACTAAGTGAAATAACATATAATAAAACCAGTTTACTATGGGCTAATTGATACAAACAAGAGTTAAGTTCCTATGGTATAACAAATGATGTTGAATGAAATGACATTATTCAAGGGCCTGCTATATATATTCTAAATAAAGGAAAAAATGTCGAGTGATTTTATCTTTGATGAAAGTTTCATTTTAAAATAAAGTTTAGGGCCAGAATATTATTGCCTGGTTATAAGAAAACCATTTTTAAAAATTTCATTTCATTTCACATAAACAACCTTTGGTGAGATTTTAATGTTTTCAGATAATTGGGATCCTATGTTTCGTTCTGGCTTTGCATTGGAGAATGAAATATTCCTCTCAAACTGTTGCACATGATTGTAATGTGTACAAATATACATGGCAGTTTTTGTTCTCCTAGAGCTTATTTATAGTCAGTGTTTAATGAATGTATATCATTTTTAATGTGACATAATAGTTGAATGTTGAACATTCTTTTCTAAAAATTACATTGTCTGCAAAGTTAGTGCAACTTAATTGGCCTCTAAAGATCATTTATTCTGATGTTTCACTTTACCATGAGGAAATTGGGGCTTAAGACAGTTTTAACTTCTGTAAAGTCATGTATTACTCCTAGAAGAACATTGTCTTTACGGAGAGCTGGGTTTAAATCTGTAGGCCTCTGACTTGGGCAAAATTCCCCTCTTTACCTTTTATGCCTCCATTCTCTATATGAGGTGGAATAATAATGCCTACCTTAACATTGTGAAGATGATATATTAAAAAATTGCCACATAGTGTCTGTGTCATAATCATTATTTATTATGGTAGTTATTTTTATTTATTACTCCATTCCCAAATGTTGAATTCAAATTGTAATCACAGCTTCTCATAATAACTGATTATTATTACAAAAGTAGCTTGTTTGAAATGTATATCACTTGTTTAAAGTTTTTATAGTATAAAAAGATACAAAAATAAAAGTGAGAATATTCTCATTCCTTTCAAATTCAGTAATGTGAATGTTATTGTTTTAGTATATAAAGTTAAATAAATGTGAAAATTTAAATATAATGAAAGTTGAAAAAAAATTATATTTTAAAATAAAGATATTTTTTTAAAAATCAGTGTGTTTGCATTATGATAGAGTCTTAAGCATGAAGAATGAATAATAGCATTTTTAAGGGAAACATAAGAATGTATAAGATACCTCTTTGGCTTTCATTAAAGTATGATTTTGCAGGTTTTATTACAGTTTTATTATGGGAATATAAATAGACCATACAGTAACTTTATAAATACAGATTACCTATTTATTAGGATATTATTCACTTACTGCTTCTGAAGGCATTAAACTTAAGGGTTGAGCCCTTCCCTACTTAAAGGTTGATTGGGCATTGAGAGCTTTTCAGCATTTTATCTTTGGTTTTAGAAACAGTGATTTAATGAATCTTGAGGCCTACAGGTGTACTTAACCTTAACAATTTTATTATTAATGAAACATAGTTATAAGCTAACTTGCTGAAACCTTTGATCTAAGGCATACTAAGAAAATAAGAGCACTGTATTATTTAAAAGGTCATTTCTTCCCCTAACCGGTTTGGCTCGGATAGAGCGTCGGCCTGTGGACTGAAGGGTCCCAGGTTCGATTCCGGTCGAGGGCATGTACTGTGGTTGCAGGCACATCCCCAGTGGGGGATGTGCAGGAGGCAGCTGATCGATGTTTCTCTCTCATCGATGTTTCTGACTCTCTGTCCCTCTCCCTTCCTCTCTGTAAAAAAACAATAAAATATATTTTAAAAATAAATAAATAAAAATAAAAGGTCATTTCTTACACTGTAGCCCAAAGGTTATATTTACGAAAAATTTCTTTTCACATCTGAAAGAGTTGGAATACACTTAAGAACCCCAGTAAATTCAATAAAAAGGGGAAGGGGAGAGAAATATACTACATAGTTCAATTCCCTGCTTAACATGTGGGGCAAACTTAATTGTATTTGTCATGATTTCAGTTTATTTTTAACATGAGGATAATCTCAAACTAACTGTAATTCAGAATTTTGAATAAATATTCCTCCCTGATCTACAAATAACTGATAATAAATTTTCATAATTGCAACATTGTTTTTGAGAAGAAATGATTTCTTATCAGAGGTATATAGTGATCATGTCAGTGATAAGAAACATTATCTTTGGGTTTTTTTAATAGTGAAAAATATATTACACATTTATGGTTGTGTGGTGAATGGCATTTCTCAGGCAAGTATTGTAGTGGTAAGTGATTGGGGAAAAAAGTGCTTTTCATTTCAGGTTTTGAGATCACCATTGAGCACCCACACACAGATGTGGTGAAATGTACCCAGTTAGTAAGAGGTAAGTGATCTTTGAAACTTTTTAATTAAATACAATATTTATGATTTTTGTTGTCTATAATTGATTTGAATGCTATTTTGTTCTTACAGCCTTTTCTTGAATTTTATTAAAATAAGGGAAATGTCATTTTGAAGCATTACTTTGTAGTATCTTCCTACTCATCTACTTCTATTTATATACACTTCAGTGAGAGTTTTATTTCACTAAAAATTTGGAGGGCTTTAAATATTCGGGCTCTCTACCTCCCCATTGGGCTATGCCTGTCCTGTATTTCAGTTAATATTTAAGATGAAGGCCATTAACACGTGTACAGTGAGTAGTATTAATTTTTAATTTATGTCAGAAACTTTCATTGACTTCTGAAAAGACTGCAGTATAAGAATTTGGAGATCAACCTCAGATTTTTTTCTATAAAAAATTGTGTTCCTTAGATTTGTCATGTTTGCAAATGTTTTGCCCATGTTCATTTGAACAAAATTGGTTTAATACATTTTTCACAGTTCTTTAGTATTACTAAAAATGGTTTCCTTTTTGTGTATAATAAGGAAATAATTATATAGCATGATATGTAGTGTGTAGTGTGGCTATTATACCTTTTATAAACAGGAATAAGGAAGCTTTTGTACTTTTTGCTTTACTGCTTATAAAGCATGTGGAACACATTTTTCTGCTCTTGTTAATAAATCTTGTGTATCTGTTATATGCCTAGCAAGTTTTCCACTGTTGCATGTTATACTGCTGCTACTACTTCTGCTTCCCATTAGAAATGTTACTAATAGCAACCCCTTAGAATCTTTAGTGTGCCTTTTTCTATTACTTCCTTTTTGAAAATTAAATTTTGCAGTTTCATTCTTTTACCACCAGATTTCTTTAGGATTATTCTAAACAAAATGGGTAAGACTTTTGAAGGCCTTGTTTTGTTTTTTAGTGTTTACCTAAATATCCTCACATTTTATTCATTCTAAATTGAATTCATTTTATACCTAGGTAGGATTTTATATTTTATGACTACATTTTTTTTTTAAACAAAGGCTCTGTTATCTGACACCACAAGAACTGGACCTCTAAAAATGCCATTAGCATGTATTATCATTTGTAAACTTGAACATACTTAATTATAGTTCCTGTTCTTTGTGATTATATGAATATATTTTATAGCACATTCTCATCCCCAGTATTACAGTATAGTATAGATTTGTATAGATAACTAGTGTAGATGTTGAATTAAGAAAAAAAATCTGAGTTAGTAGTTCTATTTTCCTAAAAACTTGAAAGGGTAAACTGTTTTGTCAGACTAATGGAAAGCCATATAATTTGTTTTAAATTGAGTCGGATGAAGAATGATATTGAAGGAAGGTATTAACATAGGTTAAAATAATACTTTAGTAGGAATTGAAACTGGATTTTCAGCTTAGTATTGTGAATTTTTAGTCAGCTTTTTAAAAATCGTTTTTCGAAGTTTATTAATTTTTTGTACTTTCTCCTATATCTAAAAAAGCTAAAGACATAAAAATATTGATTTGCAAAATTGAATAGTAAATTTTAAAACATTTACAAAATTTTATATATCATCCAAAGCAAAATATTAAAATATGATTTTTTTTGTTAATGTTTAAAATGTGGCTGACTCTTAAATTTTAGTACAGATTTTATATATATTTAAACTCCTCTTGTCTGACTAACATTTTGAGTAACAGGGTTTGTATCTCACACCATTTAATAAATTTTCTTTCATGTTTGGTCTCTTTTTTTCTTTGTTCTATTACAATTTCAAGCTAACAAGAGAACATTTCCCCTACATTCTTCCTCTGTTGCACAGTGAGGTTATTGAATTTAGACATATTCTGAGGTGAAAACTGCTACGGCAATTTAAAATTTCTCGTCTACATATTTTGCATCTTTTGTGAAGGGAGTAAATGGTTTGGCTTCTTTCAAGTCCTTTACCTCTCTCCTTTCCCCACAAGAGAAAATTGGTATTATGCTCCTTTGCTGCAGAATTGGCTAATGTCATTTTACAGGGACTTTCACTTTTCTGATTTATCCTTCCTTTCCCATAAGGAAAGAAAGCAATACTTAAGTCACACTGTCTCCAGGACATCTGATGCTTTGACACTCTTAGCACAGCTCTGCTAAACCCAGGTCCCTTTTTAAGATTCACATGGGGCAGCAGGGATTACAGGTGTTGCAGATAAAACTAGGAGGGGGCAAGGATTTTGAGGCCTTTTAGAGAGGGGTGAGTTGAAGGGAACTAATCCTAGTTAAAACAAAGGGGAAAGATTATGTCAGTTTTATGAATGTAATTGGAAGAAAAGGGTGAACTATATGTAGCAGAGACATCCCTGTTGGGAAGAATAAGAAGCAGAAGGGGAGGGCCAGTTTTCCATTTCAGTGTCTTAATTTCCATTCTTGGAGGGGGTGACAGTGTTGAAGCATCATGATTCCCTCTACAGTACTCATATCATAATCTAAAGTTCTATTAATTGGATTCTATAATTTAAAAAAAATAATAATATAGTGGAGTTTCCTATATCTGTCCTTATAATGTTTTAGGTTGTTTATTCTCTGTTGATGCTTAGTAGCATGATGAAAAACTGAGCAGTTGTGCTCTCTGACTTTGGAGGGTGGGGGTTTGTTTTCTTTTATTTTGATGGAAGTGCTAAGCCAATTTAAATATGACTGAGGATTAAGTCTGGCAGGCAACTCTTTGTATTTTGTATTAGACTTCAAAATCTTTTCTTCTTCTTCCTCTTCTTTTTTTTTAAATCCAGGAGAATGCTTTATTGCAACTTTTAGCTGACTAGATGCTTAACTTAGTAACAAGTTTAGCCCTTGTAACTGGCTAGCTAAAAGCAAATCGGCTTGTTTCTCAGATCTTTGGGGGATAGCAAGAAACATTTGAGTGAATGTTGTTGAAGATTTTCAGTAGTATAGAAAATGATGGCGCTCTTGTGATATTTGTAAGTAGTAAGTAAAATTTACTTTTTGTGTACACATCTTTGAAGTTTTTGTTATGTTGAGAACTTTTTAATGGTAGCATGTTAAAGCTGATAGTATTGTCTTCGTTTTTTCTTTTTTTTCCTTACAGCAAGCAAGGATTTGGCACAGACATCCTATTTCATGGCTACCAACAGGTTGTTATCCTGACCCTCTTTGTTGCACTGTTGTAGCACACTATAGCTTCCTTTAATGCAGGGCCCCCTCAATGTGTCTCTTACCCTTGTTGCAACAGGAGACTGGACCATCTACTGTGGTGGTACCTTCCTGTCTGCTTTGCGGTGTATTGTACAAGGGACTTTGGGCACAGAGGGGTTAAATGCACAATGTGAAGTGTAGTGGTGCTTTCTGATGACATATTCTCGATTTGTGAGTGCATAAGTCTAAAATTGGTAGCCTGAATAGCAGCTAAAGATTACACAGAGCTAAACTTAACGTAGAAATTCGAGCAACTTGGTAAGTATAAAGCTATTTCTAGTTTATAATTATAGTTAAATGACAATTTTTAAAATTTCACATTGATCCAATCTTAACTTTAATCATTAAAGTTTTTTAATAAATAAAATTTCTATAACTTGGTTATATAATACCCATTAGTAGTAAATTAGAAGTAGTTGACTCCTATCAGTGCCTTGATGTGCATAAGTACAGCTTTTACTTTTAAAAAACCTTACTTCCTTTTCAGTTTATATAAATAAAAAATGGTGTGGGTTGTGATGGATCAATAAACATTTTGATTAATTCTGAAACTGAAGTGGAAGAATAGTTTTTAAAAGCCTTTTAATATTTAATATAAAATTCTGTTCTGTATTGATTATATTAATTATTTAAATTTGTTTTTTTTTAATGGGTTTTTGGGGAGGAGGGGACCAAACCAGCTTTGTGTGGCCCTTAATTTTTTTGTGACACTGTTAAGTTTTATTTAAAATTTTGGATTAGCAAATATCCATGTATTTCCTCAGATATATGTTGTTGGGCTTTAACCTCTATTCCGAGGAATTCTGAACAACAAAAGCATAAAAAACCACTTAAATTTAAAACTTTGGTTAGAAAAGCCTACTTGTAACATGTTACATGCCCAGTGTAGTGGAAGGAGAAAAAAAGTATTTTTGTAGTTCATAGCAACATTGGGCTTTGAAGCTGTTACGCAAAAGGTAAGTTTTCTCTGTGGCTCTATTGAAAAGAAGACAGAGATTTACATAGATAAGTGTTAAGTTCTCTTTAACTTACTTGAGAATTATGTTTAAGCCACATCAAATGGTAGAATCTCTGATTATAATGCAGTGTTGAAATGTGTCACTTTTACCAGGAGCCCTCTGCTTTTTCATTACTTTTTTGCCATGGTATTACAAAAGAAACAAAAATGCCACCAAAAAAAGTTTAAGGTGTTATACTGGTATATAGTGGTTATTGGAAATAGAAGTGTATTAGGTATATGTCTTCACCTCCATTTATAAAGAAATAAAAACACTTTGAATTTAGATGTAAAAGCAAAATTTAGAAATATTAATATATTAGTATTAATAAAACATTAATATAATACTCAGGCTTAAGAGTATGGGGAATGTTCATAATGTATAGGGTTTTTTTAGTACTAGAATTTTGTAAGTATAGTGTTAGCTTTTAACATAATAAAATAAGGTTTTGTACTCTAGGCTTACAGAAGAAAACCTTTATAATTCTGATTTTGTTCTAATCTTACTGGTAAATGTTTTTTCTTTGTTTTACATATTTGAATTTCTATGACTCTTCATTTTCAAACATGCGCCACAACAGTCTACATCTTACCACCTTCTGTCTTCAGTACAAACCAACAGTGATAGCATGTGTATGCATTCATTTGGCTTGCAAATGGTCTAATTGGGAGATTCCTGTGTCAACTGATGGAAAACATTGGTGGGAATATGTGGATCCTACAGTTACTTTAGAATTATTAGATGGTAAGTAGAGAAAATAATCATTTTTAAATTAAAAATATTTCTTTTTATTATGGAAAAATTCTAATTCTGTATAGGTTTGAAAACCAGTGAATTCCATATGCTCATGCCAAACTGAATAGTTACCAATTCTGCCCAATTCAGCTTCCTTCCTCCCCTGCAGTTTTTAATTTTTAATCCTCATCCAAGGACATGCCTTTATTGATTTTAGAGAGAGGGAAAGGGAGAGGGAGAGAGAAATAGCGATTGGTTGCCTTTTGTATACACCTCCACCGGAGATTGAACCCGAAACCTAGGTATGTGCCCTGACTGAGAATTGAATCAACGATCTTTTGGTGTACAGGACAATGCTCCAACAAACTGAGCCACACCAGCCAGGGCTCCCCTATAATTATTTTAATGCTAATCCCAGATATCATTATTTCATGTATTAATATTTTAGTTTGTATTTCAAAAAATAGACTTTAAAAACATAACTATAATTCTTTTTAACAATTTGGTAATAGATTTTAAAGAATAATTACATGATCAAATGAACACATGATGAAAATAAGGATTCATTAGCCTAAAAAAAATAAAGTGTACATATATTAACCACCACTGAATATCTCAAGCCCTTTGAGGCTTTCTCAAACTCAAAGGTTAGTTTTGTTGAGTTTAAAATGTACAGACTCAAAGTCAGGTATTGCAGAAGATGTGAAGCAATGAACTAATGGTATTTTCTGGGTAACAGTTCTTGCTCTGTAGTTCCACTGATGAAATGTGCCATAGTTGTCTTACATCATTAAATGTGAGTTGACAAGGAAAAATTGGGGGTACAAGTTCTCTAAATTGAATCTGGATTTGAGGGTCTCCTGATAAGAAATTTCTCTGGTTAAGACATAAGAGAAGTTGGCCAGAGGTAGGAGATTCTTGGAGATTAAGACATTTTAGCTATGTATTATAAATTTCAGAAAGGAAATAGATAACATTCTTATTTAATAGATGTGCCTAAACTAGTATGTCAGGTTTTAGCTTACTCTTTTTGTGGGCTTTCCCCAACTTCCTTCACAAAATTTGAAGCTAATGGAAAATAGGATTTATGTCTGTTGCAACTGAGGACATCTAGAAACACAAAAATGCATTTTATCAATACCCTAGAGGCCCGGTGCACGAATTTTGTGCACCGGGGACGGGGTCCCTCAGCCCAGCCTGCACCCTCTTCAATCCGGGACCCCTCAGGGGATGTCCGACTGCCTCTCACAATCTAGGACCACTGGCTCCTAACCACTCACCTGCCTGATTGCCCCTATCCCCTCTGCCTGCCTGCCTGATCGCCCCTAACCACCTCTGCCTGCCTGATAGTCCCTAACTGCTCCCCTGCTGGCCTGACCGCCCCTAATTGCCTCTGCCTCAGCCCCACACCCGGGACCCAGGATTTCCTCCTCTGGCCAGCCACAGACACCCAGGACCCAGGCTTCCCTCCCTCTGGCCGGCCACAGGCACCTGGGACCTGGGCCGGCTTCGCCCAGGCCAGCCGCAGCCATGGGGCAGGCAGCGTTTCTCCCTCTCCCAGGCCGCAGGCACTGGCTCCCAGGACCTCGGGGCGGATGGCTTTTCTCCCTCTCCTGGGCCGCAACTGCAGGCACCAGCGCCTGGGACCGTGGGCAGGCGGCTTCGCCTGGGCCCAGCTTTGTCAGGAAGGACATCTGGATGGTCATCCGGAAGATGTCCAGTCTAATTAGCGTATTACCCTTTTATTAGTATAGATCTTATTGGGGGTACATCATGTTGATACCTCTTATTGCTAGCAATGATAACCATCATCACTTGGTTAAGATGGTATTTACTTTGTTTCTCCATTGTAAAGTTACTGTTTTTCTCTTTGCAATTAATATCTTGAAGAAGATATGTTGGGATTATACAAATATCCTTTTTTTCCTCAAACTTTTGCCCACTAATTTTAAATCTATTGATGGATCTTGCCTGCATCAAATATTATTATTGTTTTTGCTTAGTGGAGGCTTATTGTTTTTCCTCAAACTTTTGCCCACTAATTTTAAATCTATTGATGGATCTTGCCTGCATCAAATATTATTATTGTTTTTGCTTAGTGGAGGCTTATTGTTTTTGCTTAGTGGAGGCTTATAAAGTAGAGAATATTTTTTTAATGCTACTAAACTTTCCAGAGATTGTGAGCAAGCATATAAAATTGGGGTGGGAGAGTGATTTTCTTTAAAAATACTAGTTTAGAACTATGTCTGCTGTAAATGCTGAAGGTTGAATAGGAGGGTGATAGTGAAGTAGATGAACTCTTGAGAACTTTTTTAATATTGCTCACTTGAGAGAAATTTAAATCATAAAGGCACATTCTAAGTTATAAATTTAAATTTTATTTTTAGAGTTAACACATGAATTTCTACAGATACTGGAGAAAACGCCTAGTAGGTTGAAGAAGATTCGAAACTGGAGGGTAAGAGAATTAGCAGGGTTTAAAAGATTATCAGTTTGTCATTTATCTAACAATTACAAAGCTAACCAGTTTGAATATTGGGGGTTAAATATTCTTATTTCCAGTATTCCTGAATAATTATAATGTATCAGAAGCTATATACACATATATTGTATTCAACTACTATGTCCAATGGACTTTGCCGAGTATTTTATAAATTTTTTATAAACCCCACAATGATGGAAATATTCTCATTTTACAAATGGGGAAGTTAAAGCCTAGACAAGTTAAGTTACTTTCTCAAATGGTGGCTAGGTTGTGTATCAAATTCCAAAATTTGTGCTTTCAACATTTTATAGCCTTGTTTTATGCTTATAAATAGAGAATTTTTGTAAGCAAAGAATTGTGTATTAAATTCCTTTGTTGTCATTGCTTCTTTTGTGTTTTATTTAAATAGGCTGATCAGGCGGCTAAGAAACCAAAAGTAGATAGACAAGTATCGGAAACACCGCTTCTTGGTTCATCTTTGGTCCAAAATTCCATTTTAGTAGATAGTGTTGCTGGTGTGCCTGCAAACCCAAGTTTTCAGAAACCATCTACATCAGCATTCCCTGCACCAGTACCTCTGAATTCAGGAAATATTTCTGTTCAAGACAGCCATACGTCTGATAATTTGTCAGTGCTAGCAACAGGAATGCCAGGTACCTCATACAGTTTGTCGTCACACCAAGAATGGCCTCAACATCAAGAATCAGCAAGGACCGAGCAGATATATTCACAGAAACAGGAGACATCTCTGTCTGGTAGCCAGTACAACATCAACTTCCAGCAGGGACCTTCTCTCTCCCTGCATTCAGGATTGCATCACAGACCTGACAAAATTTCTGATCATTCTTCTATTAAGCAAGAATATACTCATAAAGCAGGGAGCAGTAAGCACCATGGGCCAATATCTGCTACTCCAGGAGTTATTCCTCAGAAGATGTCTTTAGATAAATACAGAGAAAAACGTAAGCTAGAAACCCTTGATCTGGATGTCAGGGATCATTATATAGCTGCCCAGGCAGAACAGCAACACAAACACGTGCAGTCGCAGGCAACCAGCAGCAGCTCTGTAACTTCTCCCATTAAAATGAAAATTCCCATCACAAATGCAGAAAAACCTGAAAAATATATGGCAGATAAGAAGGAAAAAAGTGGATCGCTAAAATTACGGATCCCATTACCACCCACTGATAAAAGTGCCAGTAAAGAAGAACTGAAAATGAAGATAAAAGTTTCTTCAGAAAGGCACAGCTCTTCTGATGAAGGCAGTGGGAAGAGCAAGCATTCCAGCCCACATATTAGCAGAGACCATAAAGATAAGCACAAGGAACATCCCTCCAATCGCCACCACCCCAGCAGTCACAAGCATTCCCACTCACACAGTGGCAGCAGCAGTGGTGGCAGTAAACACAGTGCTGATGGAATACCACCCACTGTTCTGAGGAGTCCTGTTGGCCTGAGCAGTGATGGCATTTCCTCTAGTTCCAGCTCTTCAAGGAAGAAGCTGCATGTCAATGATGCATCTCACAACCATCACGCCAAAATGAGCAAAAGTTCCAAAAGTTCAGGTAGTTCATCTAGTTCTTCCTCCTCTGTTAAGCAGTATATATCCTCTCACAACTCTGTTTTTAACCATCCCTTACCCCCTCCTCCCCCTGTCACATACCAGGTGGGCTACGGACATCTCAGCACCCTCGTGAAACTGGACAAGAAGCCAGTGGAGACCAACGGTCCTGATGTCCATCACGAGTACAGTACAAACAGCCAGCATATGGACTACAAAGACACATACGACATGCTGGACTCGCTGTTAAGTGCCCAAGGAATGAACATGTAATTGTTTAGGTCAATTTTTCCTTTCCTTTTTTAATTTAAAAATTGTTAGAATGGAATCCTCCTGATCTAGCAGTGGTAACACCTGCCGTTGCTGCCACTGTTTCAATATTTGTAAGTGCTGCTTTATTCTTCATTCTGAAAAGAAGAGATTATAGTAAACAAGTCTTTATCTCCACATATGATAGTGTTATAAATACTGTAAAAGCATGGAAGGTGCAAAGCTCAGTTTTTCTACAATTGCAGCTGAGAACATTAGGATGAATGGCTGGCTGCTTCTAGGAATATAAGATGCCTCAAGCATTTGTTATTTATAATTTGAATACTGTAGCTATATTATTTTTGTTGTTGCTTGACTTTTGAATGAGTGTAAATTGTTTTCTTTTGTGTATTTATACTTGTATGTATGATTTGCATGTTTCAATGTTAAAGGGATAAAACAGTATACTGAAAACAGTTTACAGGAAAGTGGAGAAAAATGTACATACATTTTTGTATGTTTAGATATTACCATAAATACTCAGGATTGGAGCTGCTTGTAAGTATAACAATATACAGAATAACTTTATTTTATCTTGTCAGAGTCCATCACTAATCTAAAACAAAGGTGGCACTTTTCATGTTAACCTTAAACTCTAGGCCTTACTGGAAGCCTCTGAAGGGGGACGCTTCAATACCAGATGGGTATGCAGTGCCACAGATGGTCACTTACACTGTGAGGCACTGACCTGCCTTCAGAGGTTCTGACCAGATTGGCTGCTGAAATAGCCCCTAGTTTTCTAAAGGCTTGAAGAGGAAAAAATTAAGTTTACATACTCTTGATGTGAAGTGCAGTTAAATGTTTGTTGGTTTGTTGCAGTACTATAACACAGAGTTGTTAATAATGGTTATGTAGATTACTGTGATTTGAAAACTAAATTCACAAAAAGTACATAGTGAAAAATTAAGTTTTTTCCTTAAAGAAAAAACGTCAACACTACATAGTTAAACAGTAAATAGGGATCGCATTTCCTTCAGCATTCGGAATGACAGTGTATTCTCAAACATACTCCTCCCCTCAAGCTTGTTTGTGTGTGATGCCACATTTCTTTTTCAGGTAAATTCAGTCTTCCTTTAAAAATAAAATTAAAACTATTACTCTCTCAGTTCTTTTATATTCTAACAATAAATAAAAAGAAAAGATCACTGTGCATTGTACCTGTATTTATAGCTTATCAGGAACCTCTGAGGAAAAAAAGGTAGACAGCTAGTGGAGGTTTTACATTTGTTTGCACGTCTCAGTATAGTCCTGTTGAGGTCATATTGGCACAGTCATCTGACTTTGAATAAACAATAGACATTAATTTGTTTAAAATTTGTTTTAAACAGCAGTAATATGGCCTGGTTTATCGGTGAGTCTTCTATTTATTCTGTGGTAAATCTTTGAGCTGTTGAGTATCTTTGAGATGGGTTGAATTCAGCTTCTGTTGAACTGAAAGCTGTCTTCATTTTTCCTCTATGTATATGATTTATTTTTGTTTTAAAAAGCCACTGATATGTGCACAATTGTAATTTTATTCAAGTATGTTGCAGTTGTAAATATTAGAGTTTAATCTTGTGCTCTACTTTTATTTAGCAATTACCTAATTTGCCAATAGCTTTATAATTTTTTAAAAGATAATTGTTTGTTATTTTGTTAATGTTATTTGAATTTAGTATAGTAGGAGCTACTTTCTAGGGACTTTCCCTAGCTAGCATGTCCTAACATTTGTTCGTCTTGCATAACTTTAGTAATCTTTGTCATTATGTGTAACTTTGTTGTTTTGTATGGCATATTATTGTTATCCACAAACATAATTTTGATGCAGTTATACTTTGACAGTGGTACATAATCCAAGGACTAGTATATAGAATTAAGCTGAGTACAGAATGAGGGAGGGAAGGGTTTTGTTCTTGGTAATTTAGATGTGAAACCTCTAAGGAGCTATCATGTGAAACTACATAGTGTGGTTATGCTACTGTATACTTAGGGATGATAATACCAGGAATTTTAATAAGATTTTGTAAAGAATATCCAGAAAATTAGTGAACATATTTTCAGTATGACATAGAAAACAATGTGAATATTTAAGGTCTGTGACTATACTTAAACTTCACAAAGAATTTGCAGAATTGTTTTGAGATGTGGGAATAAAAGTAATTTTGTTGAATCTTTATTGGTGCTAATGATGGACAGTTAAAAAGTTAGCTAGTGTATATTGTTATGGGTCAGTACTTATTAGTACTTCCCAAATTGAATTTAAAATGCTATGTATTCTCTTTTCACTCTGTAAATGTAAATCTTTACAATGACTTTATTTATTAAAGGGCAGCCAGTTGTAATTTTTACAGGATTGTGTGAGCTGTTCAAAATCTTTAACTTCTGAACGGGACATGAGCTTCCAAAACCACGAAGGGGATAAATATGGAAATCCTTTTAAGTTTCAATTCCATTCAGTGAAAATTCACATAATTCATATTACCATGAATTTGCTTTAGCTGTCTCATCAGCCTGGTCCCAGTAGGCTCAACCAAAGAAAAAGACTCCAGAGAATGGACATTATTTCTGAGTCTTCTTGTAAGTAGCCATAAATGAACCAAAATAGTATCACCAAATTTAGGTATGAAATTCCACATGTGCAAAGTACTGTTAAGGTGAAACATTTTTGATGAGATTTTTAAAACTATTTGAAATATTAAAAAGCATTATCTTTTAACAGCGTATAACAGAGTGATTCATTTTTTAGTTGTGTTCTCCCCAGGTCATAGGTTGTTAGCTTTATGCAGAAGCACACTGCATACAAAGGCTTTACTTCTACCTCTTTCAACCAACTTTCCAACAGTGAGCTGTGCCCCCTAATATTTGCCTTAGCTACTTTAAAACACAGTATTTTAGAACCAAAACAAAGGAATATCTTTTCACAGAAATTTTCCTGGAGGCCTACTTTACAAAACTGGCAGTAGTCTTTATTGGTAAGACCTTGCAAAAATCCTAGTTATTTTTTCTTGTTTAAATCTGAGGTTCCTTTCTTATTGCAGGTTTTTAGATACTGAAAAGTCATATAAATCATCCCTAATTTTTATCTTTGAGTGTATTTATAGATGCATCTGGCTCTTCCTATGAGCCTGCTATTCATTCTGATTAGAGTTCATAAGAGTCCAAGAAAATTTCTACCGTGATACCTGATTTCATACAGAATTTCATGAGGGGTGTTTACATTACTTTGTATTCTTAGAAATCTTCAAAACTGAAAGGTTTTCTGAAAAAAAGGGCTAGCCAGAGTAAGGGTCGGGTCCTGGGGCATACAGTCTAAGCCACCATCCTGGGGTGGGTGGGGCTCTTTCATACAATGAGTTTGGGGAAGAAAAGTGTAAGAGGTTATGAAAGAATTCACATTGGCTCTAGATAAAAGGGGCTGGAAAAGGTGAAACGGGGACCATTCTAGGATAGGCTGTAAAGGAAAGGTATTTGATGCTTTTGTATTGGTTGTGGGCAACAGTTTGGAATATTCATGTGTAAACTGGATGAGGCATCACTGATGA
Organism: Myotis lucifugus; assembly: GCF_000147115.1. Classification (NCBI taxonomy): domain Eukaryota; kingdom Metazoa; phylum Chordata; class Mammalia; order Chiroptera; family Vespertilionidae; genus Myotis; species Myotis lucifugus. Next base: position 317,092 of record NW_005871565.1, on the reverse strand, counting down.
CGGCTGTTCTCTAGATCATAGGAACCTGGAAGTTAATTCCCAGTTTCAACATACGTTCAGGAATATGAACAGTCTTGTTGGTTTCATTCCTGGGCTCTGTTAACTGATTTATTTCCTGTCTCTACCCCCCTCCAGCCTGATGTAATTTAATTTGGGATAGGACATCAGAATTTTCCTCTTGTCAGTTGGATACCTTAATTTTGGCCTGTCTATCCCCTTAGAACTAAAGAAATGACTAGTTGAGGTCTATTTTAGATAACCAATTTAAAGTGGTTTTTTGTTATTGAATGCCTTGCCTTAAAAGCACTTAAAGCACATTTTTGTTATATTTGATCAGTTAAAATTGCTGATTTTTATCCCTTTAACCAACCTTAGAAATAAACAGTGAATGACTGTCATGTACTCTTTAAGTACCCTTGGTTGATGAGATATTTTAGGGCTTTGGAAATAAGTAAGGACTTTTTTAACATGGTATATTATATTATCTGTAAAGGAAGAAGGTTGTATTGTCAAGAAATCTCACTCTTCCCAAATTTTATCTAAATAGAAAGTAATTGTTTCTCACCTAGTACCATGCCTAAATTGCTAGGCAATTGTATGCATCTTGCTGTCTCATGTGCCCATCTATAATAATAAAAGGGTAATATGCTAATTAGACCGGACATCCTTCCAGACATCATTATGGACAAAGCAGGGGCCAGAGTGAAGCCCAGGTCCCAGGTGCCTGCCATCGGCCGGAGGGAAGCTGCCTGGGTCTCGGGTGCCTGCCAGTGGCTGGAGGAGGGAAACCCAGGTCCTGGGTGCCTGCTGGCGGCTGGAGGGAAGCCGGTGCCGGCAGCCAGGGGAAGGAAGGCCTACTCTTGCATGAATTTTCATGCATTGGGCCTCTAGTCATATATATAAAAGCCTAAGTGATCATTACGACTGGTCGACCGATCGGCCGGTGATGCAGACCACCAGGGGGCAGACGCTCAATGCAGGAGCTGCCTCCAGGGGTCAGTGTGCTCCCACCGCCAACATCCTGCGGCCAGCCAACCTCTCGTGGTCCCTTCCCCACCCCGGACTGGACTAGACAGCCCTGATCGGCCCCAGTTGCCAGCCAGGCCAAGGAACCCCACCCGTGCACGAATTCGTTTATTTATAATGGGCTGATTTAGACAGGCATTTTTACATTAGAAAAGCAGCACATTCTGTCCCTGGCTGCCCAGGGTGCCAAGTTACTATACAAATGTGTTCATTTGAGAATTTAAAATTCAGCTATGTTAATATCTGAAATTCGATCAGTGTAAGCTGACATGTTGCTTATTTTGTAAAAGAAGTTTGCCTCTGAAACATCTTTACAGCCAGTGGGTCTGGGATGCTCAAAGTGTTTTCAGTCTGATGCCATGCATTCATTTTTCCACAATGTAGAGTTGCGCAAAGCTAGCTTTTGTGCCTGTGGCTCTTTTTGTGGACTATGTAATTTAACAGTATCTGTTCTGCCTAACGGTTCTTAGGTTGGTACACAAGGGTCATTGAAGGTTGTGTGGCTAGGAACAAGTTTTTTCTTATAAAGGTGACTTGTTCACTCTGATCCATCAGTCTCAAAAGTAAATTCTGAAGACTAATTTCTCTTCAAAGTTTTCTCACTTAAACCTGTTCAGTTGTTGGTTTAATTTGATTTGCCTATTGTTAATGAGTACGTTATTATTTTCAAGCAGTTTCACTAGGTTTGAAAAACTTCACATGTACTCATTTTGTTGTCAATAATGGGGTTTCATTTTCTGAATCCCCCAAGAACTATTGAATGAGATGTTTGCTGATAGAAAATCCAAAACAGGAATATGTGTATACGGCATGAATTCAATTAGTCATTGAATTTCAGCTCAGTATCTATTACAAGGAATTAATAAAATTTGTGTATTCACAACATAAATCCAAGGCTCTAATATGTCTTGTTAATGTGAATCAGAAATAACTTTCAGTCCCTGGGAAATGTGGGAAATCAGGTCTCCTACTATAACTTACTCTGAGTAACTTCAGATACCATCAAGGAGTATGGTCTCAGGGATCAGATTGTCCGCATTCCAATCTCGGCTCCACCACTTTCTTCCCTACAACATGCTGGTGATAGTACCTATCATAGGGTATGAGGTTTAAGGTGTGGGTGATGGGAAGGGCTAAAAAGAACAGATGATATGGAAGAGCATCCTAATAGAGGTATATGTTTTGGGTATTAGGGAGAATGGTGAAGGCCAATCTAGGTGCATAAACTTCAACATGTGCTTAAGCACTGCATGCCTCCCGTTTACAGAACTCGGGTTGTTCACTCTAATTCATACTTTGGGATTTTTTGTTTAACCTCTTACATCACCTCCACAAAAACCAGAGTAAGTAGTTGCAATTATATGGAAGGGGGATTAACCATAAAAATCTAATTAAACTACTTTAATATTGCTGCTCTTCTCCAACCCCCTCCCATCTCCACTGATTTCCTGCACCTTCCACCTGAAAAAAATGGAAGCCTTGCATGGCTTTAATAATACAGAACTAGGGTAGAAAAGCTACTTCCTCCAAAATGCATTTGAAACCCAAATTGAAATGTTTTGAAATCACATTAAAAGATTTGTCTTCATCTTGTGTTGATAACACCAATAAGGTGTTATCGTTGGCTTATAATAACATGAGTTTTATTTGGAAATGTTATAAAGTCAGTAATTCCAGTTAACCAGACGTAGTAATTCCATTTAGTGATTCATCCTACTCCATTGTTTCTTCCCTCATTGGTCATCTTCTGTTTTCAATATCATTTTTTAAAATTGTGCAGTTTTGTTTTAACTACTATATGGACCGGCAACATCACCTCTCAAAGCAATGGAGGACCTCACTAGTTAGGTTTTTTATCATTTTGCCATGAAATTAAGAGGCTTATTTAAACCTTATAAATGTCCAGACATATACCTAAACTCAGTATTTTTAGTCTTTGAAGATATAACCTGTAGTAGCAACTGCTTTCGGGATGACTTCAGCCGTGGTTTTTCACAAGTTTGGCAGCCATGGCAATAGGACAGTATAATAGAGCTTTTGCTCTGAGTGTTTGCTGTTCCCGCCTCACACTGATGCCATTCACAAAGACTTAACTTTGTTGAGAACCAGTGAAGATGTAGACTACCAACACTGGGTGCTTTCAAGTTCACATACCAGCTGGAAAGCCTTTTTAAATGCAAGTTTCTACATTATGTAGCTGCTTTGAATTAACACAAGTGCAGCAAGTATGATGAATAAAGACAAACCAGTAGGTGATGGAGGCTTATGGCTGCTCATCGAGCTGATTGAGTGGGTTTTTCATCTCAGAACAACTCATTACACTGGAAGTCCCAGGGCTGGTGTAGTGGTCATGCAGGAGGATCGATAGAGCCGTTGAGTGGAATACAGCATGTTCCCAGTCCCATACTCTTGAGATCACTCTTTCCCACTATGGCAACTCCTAATTCAGCCACTGAGAAATGGCCACAAAGGCCATAGAACTGGAACTGCTTTTAGAAGTTTACTTGGGGAGTTATATTTCCTTTGGTTGAGCTTGGGGCCCAGAGCATACAGGAAGATTCACCCCGTAATGAAATGCACCTCTGAATGTGAAAATGGGCATTGTGCTTGGTAAAAAGGGGAGGTGGTCGGAGGGGAAGGCAATACTGCCAAGTGAAAAGCTTTTCACACCATTAATGTAATCAAAACCACTAACAGGACTGGTGGATTTATCCCAGTGAAGTTTTGTTTGAGTAAAATTTAACGATGTGACTGATTTTATTTTTAAGCCATGCATCTGGGAGGCAGCAGGGAAAGCGCTCTAAAGTCAGACAAGTCTGGGTGGCAGTCCCAACACCCACCTGCCAGTTGGATGACCTTGAGAAGATCATGTAGCTCTGAGCCCTGTTCATTAATAAAATGGAATTACTAACTACCAACCCAAACAGCAGCCAGAAGTAAATGATGTGCGTTTTTCTAATAAGAGCTCAATGAATGCTAGCCCTCCCAACTCCACCTATCTGCACTCCCAGTCTCCTTCCAGACCCTACTGAGGAAGCTCTAAGTGTCAAACACTTGGGCAATGATGAGAACTAATTCCAATCTCATGTCTTAACTGACCAACAGAAAGCTCTTCTTAGGACCAAGGCTGGCCTATTGGAACTTTAAAGTTATATAATATATATAATTTTATTGATTGTAGAGAGGAAGGGAGGAGAGAGAGATAGAAACAATGATGAGAGAGAATCATTGATTGGCTGCTTCCTGCACCCCCCTTATTGGGGATTGAGCCCGCAACCCGGACATATGCCCTTAGCCAAAATCGAACCCGGGACCCTTCAGTCCACAGGCTGATGCTTTATCCACTAAGCCAGACCAGCTAGTGCGAAACTTTAAAGTTTTGAAGGGTCTGTTTAATATTCCAATACTTGAGAATTCTATATCCATAAAAGAGGGATAGGTCTGTTAATACCAAAGACACGTGTCCATTACTTTGATTTGTATACATAGTACAAACATCTGACTCCCTGCCCTTTCCCCATAAGGTTTAATAGGCTTGAACGTAAATAATTGCTCCAAAATAAGGTAAGACCACTCAGATTTTAAATCATACTAAAGATCCCAACTAAAAATTTTAAATGTAAGCCCTACTTAAATAAAATGATGTTTCATGTTATGTAGATACACAAATACAGGAATAACTCAGATTACAGATTCAGTTCCAAAGCACTGCAATAAAGTGAGTTGCAAACCTTTTGCTGGTGGTGGGTCTTGCCTTCAATTTGTAAAAAAAAAAAAAAAAAAAGAAAAGAAAGAGAAGAAAACACCAAACACATCTGTGAAATACAATAAAGCAAATCTCAATAAAATGAGGTATGCTTGTAAGTAAAATAATGCTGGGGTCCAATCCCAGCGGGTCCAGGGGTCCCCAAAGGTGCGGACGGAGTCGGCGAAGAAGGAATGACACGAAGACAGCCTTCAGTTGATCAGCAGCCTAGTCAGGACCTCTAGCCAGGATCTCCAGCCAAAGTTCTGGTCGGAGTTCTGGTTAGGAACTGATGAGGATCTGATGTTTATTGTCTTGTTACATCCGTATTTATACCAGCCGATTTTAATCCTGTCAATTTCTATTACAAAGGTTAGGGCGTTTCTTATCTCCATTCCAGGGAGTAAAGATTATGTAGCTTGACTACCCGCCTGGCACTTAATTAAGGGGTTGTATCCCCTCCCTAACCTCAGGGAAAAATCCCCACCTGGGGAAACAACCTTTCTTAGAGAGGTGACCTTGGTTCTTTTGCTGGTGGTGGGTCTTGCCTTCAATTTGTAAAAAAAAAAAGAAAAAGAAAGAAAAGAAAGAGAAGAAAACACGATGTTTCTTTCCTGCAGCAACTGTGTCAAGCAGCAAGGATGGACCGGCTTCCGGCAAAATAAGAGACAACATATCCCTTGAATTCCTCTCAACTATGAGAAAGAACTGTACAAATTGGAGAGAAAGAAGGAAAGTATACTCACAGAAACCCATGTAAGCATGTTGACCAAAGTAAAACCTGTTTTACCTCAGCTGGACTTCATTTCACATGTATTTCTCAAAACCTGAAGCAGCAGCTTAGCTTTAACAGTCTGACAACTGGTGTTAGAATGCACCTCAAGTTTGTAGTTGTGACATGTTGAAATGATAGCCAGTTTAAAAAAAAACATCCAGCTATAGAAACCTTATCAAATATGCTTAGTCCACCAACTTAAAACAAGGGCTTGTAATAATTTTGACAACTTGTCCTGTTCATTTTGGTGAGGTTTATCAGTGTTTGGGATGTGAAGGTGGAGAGTGGCCTAAGTGGGGATGTTCTTGGAGTGAAGTGACCAGGGTGCCCTGAAAGTTATATATGCTGATCCTCTCCCCCTATCCAGTCTAGCTTTATCCCACCAGTGGGCTAGGTTTAGCTAGTTCTACATGTGGCAATGACCTAATTCACCCTACAAATAAGTGAAGACCTCAAATCATACTATAAGTTATAGGAAAAGCAGTCTGAGGTTTATGAGGCCACTTAGTATAACCCGCTTCTTGTAGTTGGAGACTTCAGAGGAGTTTGGGGCCCTCTGATAGTGAAATACTAAGGCCTTTAGCTCTTCCTGTTAACCATGATGCTCCCATCACCTGCAAGGTTAAGATTGTAGCCCAAAATAAACACAGCCTAGTGTCTCTCTACTTTTAACCTCTCACCTTCCTCAAGTCTCTTTTGTAAAAATTAAGTGTCTACCCACTGAGCAATTAAGTATAATTTTTTGTTTGTTTTCACAATTTATTTTAAACTAATGACATTAAAATGGACAGGACAAAAATAAAAAGAAATATTGTATAAGCAATAGAGATTATAGTTACTGGATAGTCAAAACTGTAAACACTGGATACATGGAGGGGGGGGTTGTTATTGTTCTAAAAAAATTTTCTCATATACATAAGTAATCGTGCCCGAACCTTCGAGAGACTGTGTAACAAACTTTTCAGGTAGCGACACTGTAGGATCTAGTTAAACTGGGTTAGGTTGACTTTCCAGTAGGAAAACCAAGGTCCTTTAACATCATCCCCACAATGAAGCAATAACCGGCTCTGTAATGGAACTGGAAAGAAAGTGTTGGTGCGTAGTCAGTAACTTCTCTTCAAGAAGGAGTGCTTCAGGAGCTGAACAGCAGAGGGGCGCTCGTGCTGGTCCCTAGGAGAGGAAAACCACATTAGAAGCAACATCCAAAAATGTGCATGCCAACCAGATAGACTTGACTCAAAATGCCAACTTGAAGAAGAAAGTACAACCTCTGCCAGTCAAACAGATGGATTGAGCCCAGTCTGCAGTTTTCAGCTGTGTGATCTTAGGCAAGTGACTCAGACTTTTTCCTCATCAGTAACATGGAAATAACAGTAATGCCTAACTCGTTGGGAGAAATACATGATGTATATACAGCTGTTAAACAATGTCTGGCACATAAGTAATTGCTCAAAAAACAGTAGCTATTATGATTAAAAGTGGGTCCTATTTTTCACATTGTGGTTTTGTTCAGTTTGGGTATAATTTATACACAAATAAAATTATAATTTTAAAAAAAAGCTTAATGCACTTTTAACCAGCATTACATTTATCTTTAAAATTTCAAGGCACAGGAATCCAGAACAAAGGCTGTTAAGGAGACATTTAAATATATGCTGGTGATTAATTGAAATGATCCTATTTGGGGCACTCTTGGAAGAGCATAAAGTAAAGGGAGACAGTTGCTCAATTAGTATAACTGTGCTTTTGTTTTTTCCCCTCAAGAAATCAAAAAGCCTTTGCCAATGAACCAGTCAATGAATGAATGAACCAGCCAATAGTTATCTGCAATGACATATTCCAAGGCATTCTTTTGGTTAAACTGGCATCTTTGGATAAGTTTTGGAGCAAATGACCACTAAGAATAGCCCAGGTGGAAATGAAATACTTTGGGAAAAAAGTGATATAATCATTTAGAAATAAAAACCTCTCCCCTTCTAGGAGGCTCTCCCTTGATACAATAAGGCACACAGCCATCCAAAATGACTAATGATGATTCCTTTTGGTACAAAATTGCTCCTTGATTTCATAATTTGAGTGGGCCATATATTGCAGGGGAGATGTGAGCTGCTTGAAATCTCTGGGCATTTATCTTCCTCCTCCTGCCTTCAGTTCCTTACCTGGTTAGGCACACGCGCACAAAGTCCGCTGCGTTTTCTGAGAAGTGTTCGGGTAAGGGTGGCATCAGCCCCCGGTGTGCGCCAATGTAGAACATGGCTGCCACCCGGTCCATGGATGCCAGCGGAGGCTTGCCTGTGGCCATCTCAAACACAGTGCAGCCCACACTCCAGATGTCCGACTTCCTCCCATAGCCAGACTCATTGATGACCTCTGGGGCCATCCAGTAGGGAGTCCCATGCATGGACTTAAGCATGTCACTGTGAGTGCCATTCACGCCAGCCCAGGCCAAACGTTTGGCACAGCCAAAGTCGATCAGTTTTATTATTCCAGTAGGCATGAGCATAACATTATTTCCTTTGATATCTCGATGCACCACGCAGTTCTCGTGGAGATAAGCAACACCTTGCAGAATTTGTTCTGTGTATTTACAGAACACCATCTCAGGCAATGGCCCAAAACGGTTGATAATACTAGAGATTGAACCACCAGGAACAAACTCCATGAAAATGCTCACAGTGTTTTTTTCCAAGCATGTCCCCAAGTAGGCCACAATGTTGACATGTTTCAGCGCTTTGAGCAAATCCACTTCTTCCTGCAGTTTCCGGTATTCTCTTTCAGTAGATAATTTATCAGAGGTATCCAAAGCCACCTGTTTTACAGCTATTAGCTCTCCTTGGCTAGTTAGACCACAATATACCTAGAAGCAAACCAATACCTATGATTAAATATAAGCAGTGTTTCAGTGGAGCTAAGATGGGGATGAGCAGCATGGTGAGTGGATATCACAAGTGGCCTGGATTGATTAGATCCTGGCTTCACCCATCCCCAGCGGTGTAACTTGGGTAAGTTGTGTAACAGTTGTGACTTCAGTTTTTTCTCATCTACAAAGCTGAGGTACAGTTCTTACCTCACAGATACCTACAATGACTAACTGAGATGGTGGTTTGGGAAAGCTCCTTGTGTAATAACTAAAATAGGGCTATTTCAGTGCTCAAGTGTGGGGAAGCATGGGACCTGGTTGGAAAGTCTGTAAGGAGCAAACTCCGAAAGGTTGGAACCTCCAGGGGGAGTTGGCTGAAGGCAACCGCCCCTGCCTTGACCTTTCCAAACAAGTGTACATGCAAGCTCCCGGGTGTTTACTGGAATCCTTATGCTTAGTCTTTAGACATCCTTGCTTAAAGGACACTGCAGATGCATGTGTCTTCTCAAGGATGCTTACCCTGCTGATAGTATCTGAAAGTTAATTTTAGTTCAAGCTGTTGTTACAATAAAAGCCTAGGGAGACAGGTGAACAGGGCGGTTTGATTTCTCTAGCCAGGCAGTCCCTTAGCCCTCTCTTTCACAGAAACGTGTATCAGAGTAATCATTCATCCGTCACTCAGGGTCTGCTGGTCAGCCCCGGCACTAAAGCTCAAAGGAGACAGAGGAAGGCAGGTCCTGAGAAAATTCAGCAGTCACCCCTGCAGTGTCTTCCTACCTTTTCACTGATTCCTCAAATGTCTCCAGCTAGAAGCATAACATGCATTATCTGGGGGACAGTCTTCTCTTTACCAATCTATGTAAATACTATCAATACTGCTAGGACTTCAAGTGATCTTTTTTCCAATTCACAAAATGTAAGGAACATCTTTTGTTTCTTCTACTCAGCAATGATTCTCCCCACTTCTGGTAACATACTCTGAGCTGCTGAACAAAGAGATTTCTTTCCCACTGGACTTGAACTTAGGAGAAGGAGAGGCTAGAAATGTGATGGGCATTGTACAAGCACAAGGAACCTGAGAATGAGAGCTGGAAGGCGATTAGAAAGGCCAGATCCTGAGGACATTGTTTCACCCCTGAAACACCTGTGCCCGGAGCCAGACCTACTTGAGATCCTTTAGTTACATAAAGCAGTGAACCGCCTTTTCCCTAAGCCAGTTTGTTTGGGTTTCCTGTTACTCCCAACTGAAATAGTTCTAAATAAAAGAGTATGATGTGGGGTGGGGAGGGGAGGGCTCACTCAGAGTATTAAAGAAGAGGGAGGGATCAAGGAGGAGTGGAGGTTTGGGGTTTCATCTTGTTTCCCATTTAACTTACTGTGCCGTAGGCTCCCTTCCCAAGGATCTCACCCTTGGTCCACAGGATGGCTTCTTCATACTTTAAACTATTTTCAGAAAATATTTTCTTGTCATTGAGAAATTTATCCTCGTCATATATTCCGAACCCATTACTATGTCTCTGGAAGAATGAGATAAAAAGAAAAGTCACCATTAAACTCTAAGAGGAGAGAAGAGGTGGCTTCCTTCCTTCTAACTTAGGATCAGCTAGCTAGGAAAAGGCAAATATGCACCCCTAACTAATTACATAGGATGCCCCTTCTAAACCCATGCCAACAGCCTCCGATCAGGTCATACCTGAAGCCTTCCCTTTTTCCACTATGAAACTTTCCCACTCCTCTGCCTACTTTTGACTTGTTGCCAACTGCAAGTGATGGTGGCCGACTCCTTTGCTATAGTGAGCCCTGAATAAACAGCCTTTGTTCTTCATTTATTTCCACAACACATACACACTCAAACACACCCATGTTGACATAAGCATATACTTGCATACACATATTTACATTTACACACATACATACATACAGATAAGATACTCTCTCGTGCACACACCCACAACCATAACAAGCAAATCTAGTAGTCAAGATCGGGTGCAACAACTGAAGATGCATGGCCCTGACCCTTGATACTCAAGGGAGAATCTGCAGACAGCTGTATCAACATCACCTGAGTGCTTGTTAGACGGGCAGAATCTCAGGCCCCAGACACACTGAATCAGTGTCTGCATTTTAACATGATCCCCAAGAGATTTGCATTCACAGTAAACTGTGAGAGGCCCTGCCCTGGAAGGGAGGAAACAAGCATCTCTTTGTAGAATTCAGATCATGTTTTCCAGTTGGTTGATCCTGACTGCATGCTTTGTTTTGCTCTCTTTACCAGTCCTTAGAAATAAATGATGGTGGTGATGTCGAGGCATGGTGAAGGGCCTTTACGAACAAGACAACCTGCAGGGTCACCTTCCTCCCAAATGAGCGTGCATGCCCCCAAAAGGTCATTTGGGTTCCTCCTTCCCACCCTTTCACATTTCTCTATCCAAATTGAAAGCTAAGGGCTTTGTGAAAAAGAAAAGGTCACAGAAAGTCAGTGTTTTACTCTAGGACTGCCAGATGGGGCTCTGAATGATTATAGTTATTAGCTCGTTAGCTTTTCTTTCCGTTTGAAATGGCAGAGGGGTAGACCCGTCTCAGTCACACCAGCACCACATACCCCCATTTCCTACCCCAGCTTGAAGGCCTCTCTGAATCACGATCTACCTCCCAGCAGACACCAAGATCACCATGAGGGCAGAGCTGGCCTTTCAGGACAAGGAATATCTCCACAGTGATTAAGTGATTAAACGTGGGAGGCTGGAATCAGAATGCCTGGCCCCACCACTGACTGACTGGGTAATAAACTTCAGTTTCCTCATCTGCAACATGGGGACTTGCTAGTACCTTTAGTATATCTCATAGAGCTGTTACGAAGCATATAAAGGCGGCAATATGATGCCCTCACTCATACATGGTAAGTTCTCAATAACTAGTTATGGTATAATTATTTACCTAGTATTCTGATCACCTATTTAAACTATTTATTCCTGATCCTGATATAGTGTGAACTAGATGGTGAGCCACTTCAGGGCCCATGTTAATTTCTCTCTTTTTTTAGATGTTTTTTATTAATTTAAAAAATTTATCTTTATTGTTGAAAGTATTACAGATGTCCCTTTTTTTCCCTCCATTGACCCCTTTTAGCCCATACCTGCTCCCGCCCCAGGCCTTCAGCACACCATATTAATTTCTTTCTACTCGCACACCACTGAGAGCAATGCTTTACCCATAATTATCTCACTGCTGATATTTGTTGATTAAAAACTTAATCATTGTATAAAAACATTGATCTATTTAAATAAGCAGTTTTGTTATAGTATTAACATACCCCAAAATTTTCCATTGTAGTGTGGGCTATCAAAATTCCAGAAGTAAAGCAGCATAATAAAAACATTTTAGCCCGAGAGTTAGAGGACGTGGATTCCAAACTTGCAACCAACGAGACCTGGACAAAACTATTTAATTGTTTACACTTTCTGATTCCTCGTTTGAAAATAAGGGATTTGAACCAGTTTATCCCTAGGGTCCTTTCCCACCCCAATTAAATCATTGATTCTAATTATACCAACCTGTATTTTGACATTGGTTGTCTCTCCACCCAACTCTTGCATGGTATTTCCTCTCCTACTGAAGATGAGATTTATGTTTTCAGGATCTGTTTCATCTGCCACTATCTGACAAGCGTTATCTTTCTCATCAAGAGCTAGTAGTTTTTCAGCTAGACAACCTAATAGTTCATCTGTCAATTCTTGGCTCTTTATAGAGTCGAGGATTTCTTGGGAAATTGAATTTGCATCATTTAAAGTTTTTTCAAATGTTTGGTGTGTAATTGGCTTACTAGCTAAACTATCATGATCCAAAGAATGTGCCCAATGTTGATATGTTTGAGAAGATGCACTTCCTTGTGTGTCTTGGAAAGAGAGATTCGTAAGTGTTTTAGATGTGTCTATCAAACTGTCAAACTCTACATCATTCATTAAGATTTGGTTGGCAATATTTTTACCAAGAGATGCTATATTCTGCTTTTCTTGTGGTACATGTTTGTTGAAACTCTTCTCACTGGGCACTGCCCTGCTGTATTCTGAAAGGGAAAAGGGGGTCTGGTGATGTAGCTCTTCAAGTTGATGCAGATCCCTGAGGCTTGTGGGAAGAATTTGATTGTTAGAAATGTCTCCTTCATCGGTGGACTCTTCCATAGAGACTTCTTCAACAATGGACAAATCTGAGACAGGAAGGAATTTGTTCTGTTCAGTGGACTGTTCATGAGTCTGAGTAAAGTTCATGGGCTGAATTTCGTCTTTGGAAGACAGAAAGTCATTTCCCAAAGACTTCATCTGCCACTCTGGTTCTGAAATACCACCACCATTTTCAGTGTCTTGTAGTTTGCTACCTACAGCCTTGCAACCCTTTTCTTTGGAAATTAAACTTTTGTGCCTGTGTTTAATTCCAAGCAAAGCCTTTGGGGGCTTAACATGTTGTCTTTTCTGAGAAAACCTTGTTCTGCTATTGCTGCTCCTCTCACCGTGTGAAGATCTACATTTACTGTTGATACATCTGCCTGACGGAGCTGAGCATATCTCCCGGTAATATTTGTTTTCATGCCGTTCAGCCTCTCTCATGTGACAATAAACTGGGGTCCCAAACATTTCATAGATTCCAGGTCCATTAGCAGTTGAGTTGATTTCTTTGAACATATCACTATACTTAAGATCTAGGTAATTTAGTCTCGGCTCTATTGGTTGAACAGGGATAGGAGCTAAAGACTTTTTTATTCCTGGATTTTTACAGATGCAAGGAAATGTTTGCTTTTTAGGCTTCAGAGCCCAGTAAGTTGATTGCTTTTTTTCTATCTGAGGCATTCTCCTTTGAAACTTGGGTGATTGCCGAGGTCTGGGCTCAACAAGCCCCAAAGAAGGGAAAACTTGAGTCTTTATGCTGGTTTTATGCATGGTAGGCTTCATGGGACCATCAATGGAAATCATGCCATTCTGAGGTGTCCTGTTACTGGTCTTGGTTTTTGGATCGAACTTATTTCTATGGGTTTTCATCATACGCCTGTCATTTTCTTGGTGTGCACGTATGTTGAAGCTGTTGTTATGAAGGGCGCCCTTTCTTTTTTGGAGGCTTGGCTTGGCTACGGCTGGTTCCTTGGGAGTCTCATCTCCAGGGAAAGTGATGTGGATAAGAGGCACTATCCCATTCATTCCTGATTTGCTTGCCTCTGCTATTGATATTTTTGTATGTTTCTCCATGTTGTTATGATCTTCCAGCAGCCTTTCAATGGGGCTGTCAGGAATTACATTGTACAAACTTTTAAGTACAGTAAATTCCTCTAAAATATGGTTTGGTTCAATTAGTTCACCTTTATGCACTGAAGCGCTTTTTGAATCATCTTTATCATTTCCAGTACCTTTATCCTTGCTTAGAGTTGTTTCTGAATGCTGGGCTTCTTGGGACTTGATTGGCATGGTACATCCAACGTCTGAATTTTGTTCATAGTTTCTGGCTACGGAACCCTCTATCTTCCCCGATGAAAGACATTGAGAGTTCTCTTCTGCTTTTCTCATTTCACTGCCAGGCCAGTCCATATCCACTTCCCTGTCTGCAGGAAAGTTGCCTTCCTTCAAATTCTCAAAGGATACCAAAGACTGCCTTTTTTCAAAGTGAGAGATTGGAATTTTGTCACATCCTTCTGTTTCCTTCAATTTCCCATTCTCCTCCATCTTCAGGTGTTGCCTGTGATGGTTAGCTTTCCCAAAAGAGCACATGTTTCTGGACCAAATAGAGCTATTGGAGGACCCGAGAGTCTGATCCACAAACACCTTGAATGAGGCTTCCAGTTGCTTGTTTGGTGGTCTTAATTCATCAGATCGACTAATAGGCTCGGAGAGCTTAGGTTCGAAAGAATCAAGATTTTTCTCTCTCTCTTTTTGATACTTGTGATTTGGGGGGATAGTAAGAAGACCAGGTCTCATGGGCAAGAATGACAATGGTGGCAGAGGGAACTAAAAGGAAAGAGAGAAGAAGCTAATGAGTACAGAAACATATATGCATGTCATATTAACTGGTTTAAAGTAATCCTCAGAGATTCTAAGATTCTCTTTAGGGAGGCCTTGTATTTAGGAAGTACAAAGCTATCATTGAGATAATAATTTTAAAAGCTAAATGCAAAAAAAAATAAACATAAGAATTAGCTATTTTCCTCCAAGTTAAAAACAAACAAACAAACAAACAAACAAACAAACAGGGTCGTTGTTTTTTTAGAACCAAGGTAAAACAATACTTTAAAAAACCAAGATTATCATAAAGATTCATGGTTCTATATTTAAAAGAAGGGCCCTATAATGTAAGCATTAAAATATAAGATGAGACATTTTATTTCTCTCCTTCTTTCTCTTTATTTTCCAAAGAATTGATCTAAGATTTAAAAAAAAATTTCCACTTAGAATAGCTTAAAATTGCTGTTAACACTTACTTTAACAATGAATTACAGACTAACTCAGAATTTGTATCCAGAACACAACTACTCCTCATTGTTTTGCTGAACTGTTTTGTTGAGGGTGGCTTTAAATGGGCTACACTATCTACTTGAAAGTTAGCAACCCTGATGGTTTTTAATTCTCCTTTGCCCTACAAGTAGTTTCAAAATAAGCTAGTCTTTGTTATTATCAACCTCTAGAGGTCAGTGTAACCCAATATATACTGTTCAGTGTTCAGGTCATTAAGCTATAAACTCTTAAACTCCGTGCTTCTATTCATTGAGTCCTTCTCTTGTGCATACAGATTTAATACTTAATTGCATCAGAATATTTGTGGGCTGGATCTTTAGTGGCAATTGAGAGCTATATGTTTCATTGTCATTCTGTTGCCACCTGTGTTTAAGAGGAAAGAAAAGGAAAGGACCCTGACACCAGACATTTAATTAAGCTTTAGAACCGGGCGAGATGCAGTATAATCCCTTAGTTTTATTAACAATTTTCTAGCATCTCTAAAAAAAAATAACAGGAAATAAAGACAGATTCTCCCAGTGCTTAAACATCTCCCTAAGAGCAGCCATATTTTTTGGTCAATAAACCCCTTTTACAACAATGAGCAGTACCTAGGCATTTTCTCAAAGGCTCCTGGATACAGAAGAGTTAGACAGTTGAGAGAATTGCAAGGATCTTTCCAAATGCTTCTTTGCTATATTAGATAACTAGGCAAATCTTTCTGCCACTGGAAATAAGAATGACCTAATTTCTAGATATGTTTTAAGAAGACAAATTTAAATATGTCTGAGAGCTCCTCATGTCATTATCTAGAGAACAGGAAACACCCTAGAAAAAGAATATACAAGGCAAGGTACAATTTACCCAGAAATTATTTGCTACTCTATAAACTATATATGAATTGTCATTTTTCCAAGAAATAACTGCTGAGAAATTTGGTTTTGAGTTCTTTGATAGAGTTTTTCTCCAACAACAAAAGTTCTTTGGTGTTCATCCTTAAGTCAGTAACACTGAAACTAATCTTACCTCAATTCTTCGACTGCTGTACTTCATATCAGAGGCAGAAAACTCTACAACAAGAACATTTAATAGAAATTAGATATTCTTAGTAGTAGAGTGAACACAGTCAGCCTCACACCAGAGTTTGGGTATGGAGTCATCTTGGTGCTGAGGTTTGAAAAAGTCAAAATTGAGAGTTATTCCAGCTGTAATCCATGTGGAAGGGGGTATGGTTTTATTACACAAAACCTTAGGCTACTTCCACTAGAGGGAGTTGTTGTTTTATATATAATATTATTTCCCATACATGTATGTTATATATGTGTCTTATATATAACATTTGTATAAATGTATGTGGATATATGTTTATATTTACATCCTGGCAGGAAACACAAGATCTCTGGACCAGAGGACAGAGCATTTGTTACTCACAGGGCATCATAGCACCAGTTCCAACAGGGCCACGCACTGAGAGCAGGTGTGTACCTGCACATTGCACCACCGGAATGAGCACAGAAATCACGACTCAGCGTTTATACAGAGTGTTTGGCACTTCGACTCATCTTCCCTCCCGAGAAATGTAAGCAACTGTCTCCAGGAGAGACGGGGAGTGTAGTCTCTGGGCTTTATTGCCCTAGAAGGTGAGCCAACAGCTCCTGAGGAAACAAGTCTGAATCTCCCTGGAGCAGCACACTCTCTCTAATGGTTAAGACCCGTTTATCACTCAATCATCTTGCAACCTAGTTTCCTAGTGCCTTTTGCTCAGAAAGCCTGGACTGTGCAGAAATGTCAAAACATTCATGTATAATCGTCTCCCAACTGTTGTTCGAACTCATACTTGGCATCCATCAGAAGTTCTGAAGGGGAGCTGTGTGGCAGGGGGAGACGGGTTGACTAGGTAGTTGAAGCCTAGTTGTTGTCTTCTAGGCTTGGTCCCCCAAACCCCACCCACCGCCACAGCTTGACGCTGAAGCCGAAAGTGCTAGTGTGTCCAGAGTCACAGCAGCTCACACACCTGAGTGAAGTGACAGGTGGGGACAGTGGTCGGCTGAAGTCACATGCCCCATCTAATGGGCCACCCATTACCAAGTCCTAGTTGGTGCTGTCCATGCCAGATGGGGAATCCATCTCTGCGAGATCTCCATTGTCAAGAAAGCTGGAGACTTTATGTGAAATCTCCCTCCCAGCCCCCCACCCTCACCCCCACTTTTTTAATGCTTTGAAGGTCTGTGGGTCCTTTTAGCCACAGTTACCACTTGAAATTTCACTTAGAAACAGACCTCTTTACGATGTAAGGCAGGTCAAGAAGCCATTCTCAGGTGGAAAATGGTCACCTAAGATGAGGATCCCATTGGAGGGGCACGGGCACCCCCCTCAGCCACAGCTGGCCAAGGCACCTCCCCCAATTCTTAATGCACTAATTCAACAAATATCGAGTGCCTACTGAGTGGCCAACACTGTCCCAGAAGATGGCAACATAGTTGTGTACAACAAAGACAAATTCCTTGCCCTCATAGGGGTCATATTCTAGAGGTTGAGATTTTTCTACTGAAAAGATTCTACAACTTAATACCAGAAATACAACTGAATACAATTTATAGTGGGCTCGCATGCATAGCTTCCTGAGTTAAGAAACCTTTCAGGTCTTACTGGATAAATAGTATCCAGTGTTGGTAAGGAATGACATGAGGTAGAAGGGCACTCAAACACTCAGGTGAGAATGCAGACATAAGACCTTTTTGGTAGGTAATTTGAAAACCTTTTAAAATATATATAGAGTTCCAGCCTGACCGGTTTGGCACAGTGGATAGAGCAATGGCCAGCAGACTGAAGGGTCCCGTGTTCAATTTCAGTCAAGGGCATGTACCTTGGTTGTGGGCTTGATCCCCAGTAGGGGGCGTGCGGGAGGCAGCTGATAGATGTTTCTCTCATCAATGTTTCTAACTCTACCCCTTTCCCTTCCTCTCTGTAAAAAAAATGTATAAAAATCTATTTTTAAAAATGTATATAGAATTCCAGTTAAAAGGTTGAACATACAAACTTCTCTCCACACTCCTCACAAACCTCACTAAAACGATAGCAAAGAAATTTTAAAAGGTGTGAATAAGAACAACAAAAACCCTGAGGATAAAACAGCAGATGAGCAACATCAACAAAATTTCGGACAGTGAAACCCGTATGGGTGAATAATAATCGATGAGTTGCCAGCTTTCTCTATCCTGCTCACTGCCTGCAGAGGGGAGACCTGGGAGAGAAATAAGAACAAGGAGCAGGCCCTGAAGACACGGCACCTCCGAAGGTGAGGAGAGCGGAGGCTGAAACAAGGGATTGCTTGTAAGTCTGCGTCGGAGGAGGTTCCAGACTCCCTGCCCTGCCCACCATCAGGAGCTGCTCGGGCCCTGGCTGGCGGCGGGAGGGTGGCCCTCTGGAGAGCTTGGCACAAAGACGCCAAGGAGCGAGGAGCAGCTGAGAGCAGACATGGGTTCTTGGGGGAGGATGAGAGGATGGGATGACAGCCGCCCACTGCAGGTGAAGCCGCCTCACAACTCTGGGCAGGCGCCTGGACAATCCCCCTCCAGGGACACTCACCGGGAGGAGCCTTGTGCGCGCTGACACTGGAGACCCCACCCCACCCGCCCCGCCTGGCAACGGCTATTCGAGGAAGGCCTCTAACGTGAAAATACAGAGAATAAAACAGACTGCAAGGAAGTAAAGAGCTCAGAGGATCAGGGGCAATGGAAACTGTTCTTACTGCGCTGTCCTCAGGGAGCTACTGGAAATGTGCCCCCTGAAAGGAGGGAGCAAACCAGGAGGAGGACGCTGAGTATCCAGGACGCAGGCGTCCACGGCAGCGGGAGGCCAAGGACGGTGGTGAGGGAACCCCAGGCAGAGAGCTGGTCGGTGGGGCCAAAGACCAAGCAACACAGAATGAAAGAGGAGGGCAGAGGGTTCCAGGGCAATGTCTTCAGAAACACTAACCAGCCGATGACCCGCCATGCAGGTGCCTGAGCTGAGGTGCGTTTTACAGTCCATCAGCCAGCACCGGGAGGGATTAGCATGGGTACACAGAAAGGAAGCGAATCCGGCCCTGACCGGTTTGGCTCAGTGGATAGAGCGTCGGCCTGCGGACTGAAGGGTCCCAGGTTCGATTCCAGTCAAGGGCATGTACCTTGGTTGTGGGCACATCCCCAGTGGGGGGTGTGCAGGAGGCAGCTGATCGATGTTTCTCTCTCATCGATGTTTCTAACTCTCTATCCCTCTCCCTTCCTCTCTGAAAAAATCAATTATATATATATATATATATATGACAGGAAGGAAGCGAATACGGAATCGGGGCCTTCAGCAGCACTGTAATAAACTCCATGTCTCAGCAGGAGGAAAACATAATCACAGCACACGAATGAGCTCAGCTGTAACCAGTATTTCCCCAGTCACAACAATGGACACACCCAGTGTTGATTTCTTTTCAATACAAAGGTTGAGAAGATTGGGACTTGCCCATGTGTGAGGACAGTAATGTGAGAGTGTTAAATTCTCATAGCTACGGTGTAAATGGAACAATTAAGCAAGATCATGATAAACATGTTATCTTGAAGTATGGAAGTACATTCTAGGAGAAATGGTCTTGGAATACCATTTGTGCTTTTTAGTTTGTATTTGCTCATCTGCATTTTTCTTAATCAACATATCTTGATTGTCTAATTTTTAAAATTGCATTTAAACAAATTTTAAAAAGGCTGGAGGCGAGGACCGGCCTGGGGAACCGCAGCGGACATTTTCAGATAAGCAGCTTCCACTAAGATACTGACCTAACCTTGTGTGCTGGTCTGGTGTGTGCAGTTACTTCTGTTACACCTTCAGGGTTCCCTGTGGTGTGGCCGGGAGAAGAGCTGTGTCCATGGTGGCCAATTCAGTCTCTCCGTCCACACTCCCGCCAGTCTGTACCTGCCCCACCTCACTGCCCTTCCTTTTCCCTAAATCTTCTCCACTACAGGACTAAATATGTCTATCCTTTCCTTTACTCGTAACTGAAGAGGGGCTCAGGAGGAAGGGATGAGCCTGAACACAGACGGAAAGATGCTTAAGCACATCGGCTTCAGAGACAGGTGGTCCAGGTTGGAGCCCAGCCTCTGTAATTCCCTAGCTGTGTGACCTGGGCCCACTCTCAGGCATCTGGGGCTCCGTTTCCTCATTTCTAAAACAAGGATGTGATATTACCTACATCAGTGCGTATCTGTGCCTTGCAATAGTCGACACTCAATAAATGGTTATTGTTGTTATTAACTCAATACACATTTTTAAATAATTATGTGCCAGGCCTGGTGCCAGGTGCTTGAAGGTGTGGTGGTTTTCGGCTTTGTGATCTGGTGAAGACAGACATATAAACAAAGGGTGAGAATTGAACATGATGAGTGTTGTGCAGCCAATCAGGCCTATGGGAGTAGAAAGGAATGGTGACGCCTCCAGTCTTCAGAAAGTTCTGGAAGACTTTCCAGAGGAAGTGGTATCTCGGGTGTCACCTGAAGGATGGCATAATGTCCCAGCAGGAAAAGAAACAGAACGTGCAAATATTTCCCTATTTGTCCTGGGACTGGAAGGCGTTTAGTGCTGCTTATCATGCTGCTGAGGACGAGAGGCAGGATCGGAGGCTGAAGCGAGGCTGCCGAGAGCCGGAATGAACTTTGCCGGTTTTAAGGAGGAAGACTCTGGGTCTACTTTCCAGTCCAGACCTGATGCGAACACCCTTGCGTACAGCCTGTCCGAACACTGCTTCAACATTATGGTAACTGAGATAAGCCAGACACGAAAGGACAAGAATTGTGTGATTCCACTTACATGAAGTACCTAGCATATTCAAATCCATAGAGACAGAAAGCAGAACGCTACCGGGGTTATGGAGCAGGGGAGAACGGAGTTACAGAGTTCCATCGGTAGAGAGTGTCAGTTTTGCCAGATGAAAGAATTCTGGGGATGGTTGCACAACAATGTGAATGTACTTGATGCCACTAAACTGTACACTTAAAATAGTAACTTTTAAGTTATATACATTTTACCACAATAAAAAAATTTTAATTGTAATAAAATACTGCTTTAGTTAAAATTCACTTAAGCTCTACCCAGCCCCCTAAATCTTATAATTTTATCTCCCCTTTGTTTGGTGCAATGCCTCACAGTTCGCATGCTGTGCCATCTCCTTCATTATAATAAGCCAATAAATGTAGCTTTTTGGGTGACATGTTTGTCCCAGGTGGTTGGCCGATTGTCTCAAGACAGTGGAAAGCAAATAGCAAAGACAGCATTGCCCTAAGGCAATGGTCAGCAAACTCATTAGTCAACAGAGTCAAATATCAACAGTACAACAATTGAAATTTCTTTTGAGAGCCAACTTTTTTAAACTTAAACTATATAGGTGGGTACATTATTATTAACTTAATTAGGGTACTCCTAAGCTGGCCTTTGCTAAAAACGTCCTCAATCTGATTGAGGTAGGTTCGCTGAGGTTGACCCCTTCCAACTCTCCCATCCACACTCGTATACTTGTTTCGTTTATCTCCTTTCGTTCATCCTCTCTATATGTCCAAACCATCTCAACATACCTTTCTCAATCCTCGACACTACATCTTCTTTCACTCCACAACGTTCCCTAAAATTAACTTAATAAACTTAAAGTTTTAAGTCAACTTTGCACTGTACGTGCATGCCCGCACATGGTATTTTGTGGAAGAGCCACACTCAAGGGGCCAAAGAGCCGCACGGTTTGCCGACCACTGCACTAAGGGGAAACACTGGCCTGTTTCCCCTTAGGGCAATGAGTCTGGAGCTGGAGAGAGTGGGAAACTCAGCTACTGCAGAAAAGCATCCTCAGTGTGGACCCCAAGGTTCCCACAGATAAACATCAAGCAAACATGAGTTCACAGGAAAGATGGTCCAACCCTCAGGAAAAAGATAAATAAACATTTGTCAAATGAAGGATAAAGGAATCGCTGTGCATTTAAATCTGTGGACTCACCTTCAGATTTTCTCTGCTGGCCTCTCAGAGGGCGAGGCACATCTCTGGCTACAGACTTGGAGATGTGGGCTTCTAAGCAAGGTCTTGGTAACAAGACCAGGTTCTCATCGCAGAGCTCCTTGGGGCTTTCTTCTGTCCCCAGGAGTAAAGGCTGTGTGGTTGGCATCTTTGTTCCGAAGTCCATCATCTCAATTTCATTTGGAAGAGGAACAGAAGGTGCTTGTGCCCATGCTTGATGCTCTGAGGTTATCTGACTAAAAGGAGGAGGAAATGGCTTGATTTAAAACTCCTTCCCCATGTCTTCCGGATCTCCAGTTCTCAGTCCAGCCTGACATCACTAGAAACTTTGGAGAACCATTTCCAGATGGTGCTGCTGAGTAGGATGGCTGTGTTCCTAAAAGGACAAGACCTCCCCACCCTTCAACTTGCTCCCCACCTGCCTGCCCTCTGCACCCACACTTGAGTTTTCCCAGTCCCTATTTTGAGCAGAGAAATCAGAGTGGCCAAGGGCACCCTTTACTTCTCCAAAGGCATTAACCAGCCAGTGCTTCTCAATCTGTCTTTGGTGAAGGATCGGTGCTTAAACTTTCCAGCCTATTGTGGACTGAAACTTATGTAAAATGTAATAAAAGTGAATTTCTACAGCCCTGGCCAGTGTTCTCAGTGGTTAGAGCATTGGCCTGTGCACCAAAGGGTCTCAGGTTTGATTCCTGGTCAAGGGCACAGACCTGGGTTACAGGTTCAATCCCCACCAACCAATCAATGTGTCTCTCTCTCACATCAATCTCTCTCTCGCTTTTTCTCCCTTCTTCCCTCCTCTCTTCCACTCTCTCTAAAAATCAATGGTAAAAATATCCTCAGGTGATAATTAACAACAACAAAAAAAGTGAATTACTATAAAAAGAATTAAAAATTTGAAAAAAAAGCCCCATTTTTTTTTTCATTATCAGATTCATGAATATAACATGACTGTGAAATTGCTATACAACTTTTTAAGTGTTTAAATTACTGGTAACAGAAGGACCACAGACCACAGTTCAAGCAGCTCTGGCGCAGGGAAAGCAAACCATGGCCTCCCGTCTGTTTTCCTAGTTTTATGAGATCACAGCTACATCCGGCTGTTTTCAAATCGGCTATAGCTGCAGTCAAGATACAACTGCAGAGATGAATCATTGCAACAGAAACCATAGGGCCCACACACATTTACCTGGGCCCTGCCACAGTAATATTTATTATGATTCCTGCTTTCAGACGATTATTTTCTTCTTTTTAGTGGACTTCCTAAAAATGTAGGTTGCCATGCAAATATCATTTCATACTTAAATTTCGTCCTAACACTTCAAAGAATATTCCTTACTTGCTTTCTTTTAAATCTTCTTGGCTCATCTCTTGGGCATGATGGACTTCTCTTGGAAAAGTAACAATAATCTCGACACCTATAGAAACATGTGACAATAGTAGAAAGAAGAAAGAAATGAAGTCCAGTGGTAACTGAGAGAAGTATTTTATTTTCGGTTATTTGGCGAATCTGTTCTTAATTATTACAGAATGGAATTAACCAGGAGGTAGCCATCATTGTATCTTTTCTGTCCAACATATGATAGGTCTTAAATAAATGCTTCTTAGAGAGCAAAAAATTGTATGGCAAAACTTTCCAGATGTAAAGTTTTATGGCAAGCAGTGTTGTCCCTAGGATAGGAAAAACAAGGCTACCTTCTGTAAAGTGTAACCAATGACACCCACTTCAGAGGACTGCTGTGAGAATTAAGTGAGATAATTTATATATTGCCTCAGGAGCTTGCTCGTATTTATAAATTTGGTCAGCTCCTGTCTGATTCCATGGAATGATTCAATATAACCCTTAAAATAGAAAGTTCCAATTTGTAGACTCCATGCTTGCTTACAACATACCACGTTAAACACACCTAAAACACCACTGTGAGCCACGCCAAAATAGCCTGTACTTTAAGGCTTGTCTGTCTATTCATTCTTTTTCTATTCAACAAAATTGTATTAAGTGTGTATGCCAAGCCCAAGGCTTTGTGCTAAAGATATAGAAATAAACAAGGTGCCGCTGTGGCCCTCACAGAGCCGATAAATAAGGAAGCAAAGGGTATAGCAAGACAAGCATTGTGATGCGGGAACATAGGGAGGACGCAGTGCTTGTCCTATCCATGGATCTGTCAGAGCATTGATTCAGTCTGCATATGCCCGGAAGAGCCACCGTTTTAATCAGCTCCACTGGTCGATTGCTAGGGAAGAAGTGTGTATTAGCAGGGAAGACAACAGCAGGGCACGAATCTGGGTCTACATCCCTCCTCCACTTCTTTGGTGACCTTGGGAAAGTTACTTAATAGCTATGGTTATCAGCATTATCTCAATTAAGGTGTTTTTTAAAAAAAAGAACTTTAAGCCAAAACCGGTTTGGCTCAGTGGATAGAGCGTCGGCCTGCGGGCTGAAGGGTCCCAGGTTCGAATCCGGTCAAGGGCATGTACCTGGGTTGCGGGCACATCCCCAGTGGGAGATGTGCAAGAGGCAGCTGATCGATGTTTCTCTCCCATCGATGTTTCTAACTATCTCTCTCCCTTCCTCTCTGTAAGAAATCAATAAAATATATTTTAAAAAAAAGAACTTTAAATTTTATTTTAACAGTTTATATTCATTATTATTTTACATTAGTTTCAGGTGTACAGCACAGTAGTTAGACAATCATGTTTTTATTATTTTTAAAGGATTTTGGATATTTTGTCATACATACAAGAACCACCACAACAAAAGCATTTTTATTGTTCAATTTTTGTGCCTGTGTTATTTATGAGACTAGCATTAAAAACCAGTAAACATTTCTAAAAGGAAAAGTTTTGTTTACAATGATAATAGTATTTACTAGCTTTGTTATTCAATATTATATTATGTAGTACCATGAAAATGTACCTCGCTTTGGTTTTCTTGATGTTTCTCAAATAAGACAACTTGATTGCAAGTTTTCTAATATTATATGATAGCAAAGGACATGTCACTAAAAATGAAGTTTTTTTGCAATGGTTGATTTTTAAAAAAACTTTTCAAAGATCCTATCACCACACTCTGGAAGCACAAAATGAGAGGCTTGGAATGACTGTGTAGAGCTGGAAGGAACTTAGAGTTCACCTAATCCGAGCCCTTCATTTTAGAAATGGAGCAACTGACACCCATGAGGCTGTGGGACGTGTCCGGGGCCACGCTTGGACCTGAGAGGAAGATGGATGTCTTTCATAACATTCTGTAATCATCCTGGAGGGCAAACACCGAGCTGACACATTAGAGACAGAAAAACATGCAGCAAACATTCCTAATAACTAATGTCAGTGGAAAGGATGCTCTGCACAAAGCAAGGTGCAGTTCGTGCTTTGTATGGAAGTGAGAAGACTGTGCAGTGTATTCACAAGAATGTTCTTAAAAATGACTGTGTCTTTACAATGATTGAGGACTAAGAAAACCAGATGTTTTTAAGCAAATTTAATGTTTTCAAAGTCTGTTAATTGGTTGATTTCTTTTTCACACCAAAGAACAAAAATACAATAATCAAGTATAAGAAATACTTGCTTTTAAAGAAACTGTTAAAAGCAATGGGCCCAGCCTTGGCCGGTAGCTCAGTTGGTTAGAGCATCATCCCAATGTGCCAAGGTTTTGGGGCCATACCCAGTGTGGGCACATACAAGAATCAACCAATGAATGCATAAATAAGCAGGACAACTAATCAATGTCTCTCTCTCTCTCTCTCTCTCTCTCTCTCTCTCTCTCTCTCTCTCTCTTCCTATAATCAGTAATTTAAAATATCTCTCTAATCAAGAATTAAAAATCTATAATCAATCTATACTCTGTGGAGGAGCATGGGAGACTTGGTTGGAAAGTTTGTAAGGAGGAAAATTCCGAAAAAAGGGGTGGGCTGAAGGCAGCCCTCCCTGTTTATCGGAATTCTGACTTAGGGGAGTTTGGCTGAAGGCGGCCACTCCTAATTGTTCCTTGACCTGTGCATGTGTGGACCCTTGGGTGTTTAGCAGACTCTTTATGCTTAACCTTTAGGTGTCCTTGCTTAAAGGCCACTGCAGACACATGTGTCCTCCCAAGAATGCTTACCCTACTGATTGTATCTAAAGGATAAACTTTACCTCAAACTGCTGGTACAGTAAAAGCCTGAAGAAGCAGGCTAACAGGCTATTTGGTTCCTATAGCCAGGCAGTCCCTCAGCCTCTCTTTCACAGCAATCGTGTGTCAGAGTAATCATTCATCCATCACTCAGGGTCTGCTGGTCAGCCCCAGCAACACTCAATCAAAATCTATAATCAATAATTAAAAATTTATCCAATCAATTATCCTATATAATAAAAGCTGAATATGCTAAGTGTCTGGTCGTCCGGTCGTCCGTCCAACCAATCAAAGCATAATATGCTAATGACATGCTAAGGCCGCTCAACCAGTTGCTATGACATGCACTGACCACCAGGGGGCAGACAGTCAACTGGTTAACCAGTCGTTATAAAGTGCACTGACCACCAGGGGGCAGACGCTCAACACAGGAGCTGCCCCTGGTGGTCAGTAAGCCGGGTTCATGGCTGGCAAGTGCAGCAGTGGTGGCGGGAGCCTCTCCCACCTCCCTGACAGTGCTAAGGATGTTAACTGCCAGCTTAGGCCCGCTCCCCAGGAGGTGCAGGCCTAAGCTGTCAGTCGGACATCCCCTGAGGGCTCCCGAACTGTGAGAGGGTGCAGGCCGGGCTGAGGGACCTGCCCCTTGAGTGCATGAATTTTGTGCACTGGGCATCTAGCATATATACATAGATATGTGTGTGTGTGTGTGTGTGTGTGTGTGTGTGTGTGTGTATAATGGGCCCATCCTAAACTGTTGGCCCTAAGTGGGAAAAGAAATTGTAAAATGTGCTGACTCTGAAATCAGCTGGGAACATACAAATGTGTTCTCTGTTTTGTCTCTTGAATGCTGTGAGTGGTTTGGGAGACCCTGAACCTGCCCAGTGGGCCAGGAAAGATGATGCATTGTCATATGTAAAAACAAAACACTTGCTCTTGTCTGAGTGCATCTTTCCACATACGGTGTAAATTAACCCCACCAGAAAATGTTACAGTAGAAAAACTAAAAGGCAACATTTAAACATAGAAACAATTTCCTCACAAAAATGGTAAAAATGACATTCAGAAAGCCTGGAAATGATTATTACTTGTAATGTTAAAGCCATTATTAAAATGAAAACTTAAAATAGACTTAGCCTAAGTCATTCAATAAAGAAAAATTATTTTCTCCTGAAAAGTCTCACTTTCTTTTGTTTTCTGCTTGTTCTGTTTAAATTGATGGCTATCAAAGGTTCAAAATATTTTTAAAATCCTCACTCAAGGAGTGAGGATATTTTTCCCATTGATTTTTTTTTCCAGATAGAGTGGACAGCAGGGGAGAAAGGGAAAGAGAGAAAGAAGCAGTGATGTGAGAGAGACATTGATTGGTTGCCTCTCACCCGCACCCCGACTGGGGAGAGGGGTTGCACCTGCAACTCAGATACGCGCCCTTGACTGGGAATCGAACCCAGACTCTCCAGTGCACAGGCTGGTGCTCTAACCACTGAACATGCTGACCAGGGCTAGGTTCAAAATATTTTTATAACCACTCCATGTTTTGATAATTTCCTAAATCATAAGTCTCAACAAAGAGTTTTCAAAAACTGCACTTTCCAGCCTCCTTTGCCACTAGAGAGACAGGTTCACTTGAGTTACACGAAAAAGGATGAGGTGCAGGCATCCTCTTTGCTGATGTGGGTGCAGCAGAGAGAATCCTAAGTTGATGCGGAGGCAGCTCCCAGCTGGGGCAGAGGCAGCCTGGTTGGGGGTCAGTAGCAGCCGTGTTTGTGATGTAGTTATGAGAATTCTTTCTGATGGTACAACCTACAGTCTGTTCTTCTACTTTGGCTTTTCAATGGTCTATGAATTTTCTAATATCTTTTAAAACTGCCCTTTTAACCCAACTAGAGTAGATTGTATTATCTGCAACTAAGAATCTTGATGGATATACACTGCAGTAAAAAAAAAATTAAGCCGTGTCTGGTGTGGTTGGGCATCATCCCATGCATCAAAGGTTGCTTGTACACGCAGTAGGGGGCATGCAGATTGATGTGTCACTCTCACATCAGTGTTTCTCTCTCCCTTTCTCTCTCTCTAAAAATCAATAAAAATTCTTTTTAAAAGTTTAAGTCCAGTAATTTTCAGGAAATGGGTTCTTATTCACTCATGAAAAGAGCAATTGTACGCGCTTTATTTCCAGCCTACAAGGTTTGTATCTGTTATGTTCTGGAAAAATAGCTGATTGAGGAATGCAAGATTTTTATACTAGGGAAAAAAATGAGGGCTCTTTTTTGGAGTCTATAAATTGTATTTTACACATTACCATCTGTAAAAGTCTGTAATAAAGCAAATGCATAGTGCAGGAATACTTATTTGTTAAAATCTATAAGAGTGATAGATTATTTATGGAGATTATATATAGATATATTTTAGTGATGCTCCCTCTTAAATAGACTACAATGAGCAAACAGATATAGAATAAATGATTACATGTGTATATCTACAACAGAATAAATAGTTCTATGGCATATGCATAAGGTCTTCATAAAGTATGCAAACGCTTTCAACATTAACCACTTGGCGTATGTTAGAAACAACATGTAAATAGGATTTAAAGCAATGTATTGATATTTAAGATGGAAGCAATGCACAGTAATGCTCCAAACATTTTTTATTTTAGACTTTGTGACTCAACAGAGTAACTAACTAGCTCAACTGAAGACTGTATCAACTATGAGAAGGAAAGTTAAAAACATACATGTTTCTGTTAAATTTGTAACCCAAGTAACTAAAGCTTAAAGCCACAAGAGCTTCCTGGAGATGCCGCATAAGGATCATGGCTCTTATATGAAAACCTAAAATACTACAAATTGATTTAAAAAGAATTACTAGCATCTCAAGTGGCAAGTCATCTCCAAACTGAGCCAAGTAAATGTATTATTTAACCTCCTGGAAAGTGCCTGGGACACAACCGGGTATCTGAGAACTTGGCTTTGACTCTTTGGGAGTCAAAGGCCAACTTCAAGGACTGCTTGGAAGGGGCCAGGATTTGTTTATTTTAATTTGGTCTTTCAGGGCTCATGGTGTGAATCATTTCAAATGTTACTAAAGTATTCTCCGCCCTCAGCCTGGGGGAGAGATTCCGAGTGAGCTCGAGAAGGCTGCCAGCAGAGGACAGCATCGCACAAGGGGCAGGAGGAGACTGCCGCCTGGCTAGCACCGCCTCACCCGGGGGAGGTTACCAGGGACAAGAGGAAAAGACAACCGTGGGGCAGCTTCCCTGGAGTGTTAGAAATGGAAGTCAGAAAACTGCAGAGAGAAATGGCAGCCGTTTGAATAAACATTTAATTTAAGAAGTTTATAGGTGGCATGTGATAGACAAATGTGATGCTATGGTGACTAATTTCTGACGCGAAAATTTGCAAGTACCTGTGGTCTGTTCAATGCAAGGGTGCTTGTAGATATGACAGGATACCATATGTGGAATGGATGATTGTTTTGGAAAATTCCAGACTTATGGCCTCATAGAATAAAAGACTGGGACTTAGAGCTTTAGTGCCTTGTTCAGCCCCCCAACTTCCCCTCAAGGCAGGAGCTCTGGGTCAGCAGCAGATGGACAAATGCTTAGATCTGAAAGGGAACAGATCCCTGTTGCTGATGGAAGATTGTGTGAGGAAAGAAATGGGGTGGGGGGGGGGCGGGGGTGCCAGAGGCTAAAGCCAACAGCAGTTAGCATATTAATGCAAAAAGAAAACATTGGAAGGTCAATGGACTTTGATATTTAGCAGGGCTGAAAATCAGCATAATACTGCCCTGCTGTGGGCTCAATGGCTCAAGGCAATTTCCCAACCTGATAATCCTTATACTGTTTACCAAACTTCACCTTTGATCTGCCTATATGCATTGCTAAAGGGCAAATGTGTATTCAAGTAAATAAAAAGCTGACCAGGCGATAAGTTGAGAAGTTGGTGTGCCTCTTCAAGAAAGAGGTCTCCACCTGGCTCCCAATGCCTTCTAAAGTCATATTTCTTGTATAGCATTTTCATTTGTGCATCAGCCCCTCCCTCAGATCCTGAACCCCGCCGCCAAGGTTGCGGGGGCAGGGGGAGAAGGGGCTGGAGAGATCATATTAAAAAAAAAAAAAAGGAAAAAGCCAGAGAATGGCTGGCTGAGATGAGTGGGGTAGAATAAAGAAAAGGGACACAGAGAGTGCAGAGGGATGCTCGTTTTGGCAGAGCAAGTTGACAAGATTCACTAATTTGCATATGGGCAAAGGATAGACTTATGAGTGGTTTTTCATTCCCTTTGTGCTTTTCTGTGTTTCCAAAGTTCTGCACTGAGCACTTCTGAAATTAGGGAGAAAGCTAAATAGTCCATGTTATCTTTGTAAACACTTCAAGGACAGAAGCCAAGATACCTTCTGTCCTGGGTTGCCAATCTCGTCCACCACCACTCGGATCTCCTCCTTCTTTAACCAATATGGAATGACTGCAGCCATCATCTTGGTCAAACTCCTGCAATATCATAAAATAGGAACTCAGTTATTCAGTGTGCTACCTTTTTGGCGGGGGAGGGGGCAGGGTAAATGTTGACTTTTCTAGGCTAAAGTTTCACACTGCGGTTTCCTTTTAAATAAAGTATTTAGGACTAAAATAATGGGAAAGTGTCTGCCCCCAAGAGCACCAAGCTCAGACAGACATGGACGTGATTAATTACATAATCAAAAATGACGATCAAAGGCGAAATCACATAGACACATAGAAATTCAATATTTTATACTTTATCATGTCGGCACCAGGCTTCTAAGCTGCTACAAATTCCATCTGGGTGGGTAACTGGAAAAAATCCTTTGGCCGCAGTCACAGTGAGCAACCCCAAAGGAAATGGTCTTTTCCATCTGCCTCCTTGGGGCATCATTTACAAATGCGGAGGGTGGAAATCCCTGCCCCGTATGGAAGCTGCCCGAAGGACCCTAGACTGAAAGGAGGCAGCAAAGCCGATTAAAGTTTCACTCGGCCAGCTTTCTGATCCAATCATGGCACGTCTCCTTTTTACCCTCTAGGAAATAATCATTATGCCGAAAAACATGTTTGAGAGCCAACTTGACTTATAAAAAGTTCTCCAAACTCTGTAAAGAAAAAACGCTCTCTTGTTGGAATTCACCGATATGGGTAGGTTCCCTCACAGAAGTACTTGCTGGTGATTTTGCCCTTTTTAATGCCTAGAACAGTGACAGATGCTAGTAGCAGTTACAATATCCCATCACAAGCTGGATACGACCATTAGCTCCCTGGCTTCTCTGACCCGGGTGACCAGCTATGTAAGGAGACTGTTGGATGAAAAGGCTTTGCCCTGCGTGCAGGTGCCTGTTGGACAGGCAGGCAGAGTTATCGCAAAGCTCTGTCATTCATTACTTGCCAAGGGAGCCTTTTTATTTTCTCACTTTGTTCATTTAAATTATCATAGAAAATGATGAAAGTAAAACCCTTATTTATACTGCTACTAACAATATTTTAGGTCTTCAACCATAATCATTTAGTTGCCATACCTTACTTTGATGCAGCAAGTCATGCTTTTAAAAGTATTTTCTTGGCAGGTGGGAGACCTGGACTGGCTCACCCTGGTCCTAGACTATTGTCAATTTCACTGCTCACCCTTCTCTGCATTTCAAAAACCTTATTACTATCTGGCAAATTTCTTCTTCCTCCCATCCAATTACAAAGGCGGGAGGGAGATCCTCTTTTTAGAATATATGGAAATACACAATAGTTTTTTTAAAAAAGCAGGAGAAAAATCACCTATAATCCTACAAATAAAAAGCAAACATTGTTATCAACTGTTATTGCCATCTTAAAACATTAATTTAATTATATTTCCTTTGTCTTTTCCTAAGAATTTAAATATATAGTTGCATCCTATAATTTTATATCTTAAGATAAGCATGGATTACACAGCAATTTACTAAGCAACTGTCATTTTAATGGAATTTAAAATTTCTTTCCCTCAAAAAAATACCTACCAGGGGGTCATAACAGCCCATGAATTTTATAACATTAGCGCTATATGCTTATTAGGCAGTTTTCAATTCTCCTTATTACATACAGTGCTGGGAACATCTGTGCAATTAATACCCTAATTTTGCATTATTTATTTAAAGTAGATTCCTGGATATGGAATTATTGATCCAAAGAGTATGAAAATTTTTAAGATTTTTTTTTTACACACACAGTTTTAAAAGTAAAGTTTACACTTTACCAGCTGTGCATGAGTGTGTTCCATTCCATCTTCTCCCTTATCAGTTATCATCACTTTTCATTTGTAGTGATGCAGTATGTAGAATCGATTATCTTAGTATTATTCGAATTGCATACTTTGATTAGTAGAAAAGTTGGAGATAGTTTCAGATGCTTATTGACCACTGAATTGTTTTAGTATAGATAGTCTTTGTTCAGATCCTTAGGCTACAACATTCTATGAGACCTCCAAATATTTTTCTACCATTTCACATAATTACAATGATTCAATGAAATTTTTGTGCTAAAGTTTGGAAAGTAGCAGTCCTCATGTGGAAGTGTTAAAGATACAACTGGTTCTCATGTCAGGTTTCTGTATTGATTAATGGGCTGTGATCAGCCTCAACTGCTCAGTTCATCAGTAGTTGGTCCTTTAGGAAAAGCTGGAAGATGCAGAGTGTGGGAACACCTACTTACGAAATCCTTAACAATGACTAGCATTTACGCATGTAGTGCCAGACACTGTCCTATGCACCTACACATATGAACTAATTTAATCCTCACAACAGCTCTAAAGGTAGGAACTCTTTTCTTCTTTTTAAATGAGACCAGAGAAGTGAAGTTACTTACCAGGTCACATAGCTAGCCAGTGGTATTGCCAGGAATCACACTCAGACTCAAAAGTCTGGTTCCAGACCTCTTAACAACTCTGCTTTCTTGCTACCATGAAAAGTTCAAAACAAAGGATCTCAACAAAAACCAGAAAGAAGATAAAAATAACAACGAGCAAAAAATTTTTTAAAAGGATCCTCAAACCTAATTTATAAGTTTTGCACAGGAAAGAATGAAAAATGTGTTACCTACAAGTGCCTGACACACACAAAAAAGTCTTTTTAAAATAAACTGAGGAACCATAAGCATCGCAAATAAAAGGATGTAGAGAATGATATTTACTTTGAAGGTTTTCATGGAAGTGAAGACTCCTACAGAAAGAGCTCAGAATTTTTAATTCCTTTCAGAATGCTAAATCTGAAAGACTTTAAGATGTGCTCCGGTGCCACAAGGAAGAGAACGGAAATAATGGCATTCGGTTGTGAGGGAAGGAGAGAAAATGTTAGACTAGCACATCCCAGACACACATGGATTTCATAAACCATGGACAACAATGCAGGAGGTGATGACAGGCTAGAAATAGGACAGCATTCTCATCTACAAACAGCAGAATGCTAAACACACAGAAGAGAAAGAGGCATAGAAATCATACATAATTAAGTTTGGAAAGAAGATTCTTCTTAGATGAAAAAAGATTGGGAGAGTCTATAAAGAGCCTCTAGGAGTGATCCTGCAAGCAAGGCAGCTGCTTCTATTTGTCAACTATAAAAACCTCGGCAGACAGCCAGAAAGAAAAGAGAGCTTTCACTCAAAGAAAAGAAGCGAAGGATGACCTTCGGTTTTGCAATTGAAACCCCAGGGAAAGCGCTAGGGAAGAAAAGGCAAGTTCAACAGTGAAAGAGTCTGTTTTTCAGAAATGAGTTCAGAGTTACTTTAATCATAATAAGAAAAAATATAGAAGGAAAGTTCAATAAACATTTTAAAGTTGCACACAAAAAAGGGTAATACCATGAAGGGATTTTTTGGCCTTTTCAAAAAGAAAATTGCTTACATATACCATAAAATATTAAAAGTAGCCCAGCCAGCGTGGCTCAGTGGTTGAGTGTCAACCTAGAAACCAAGAGGTCATGGTTCAATTCCTGGTCGGGGCACATGCCCAGGTTGTGGGCTGGATCCCCAGTAGGGGGTGTGCAGGAGGCAGCTAATCAAAGATTCTCTCTCATCATTGATGTTTCTATCTCTCTCTCCCTCTCCTTTCCTCTCTGAAATCAATAAAAATATTTTTTTAAAAATTAAAAGTAAACCTGTTTTGTTTATCAATTTCTAATCCATGACACTTTCAAGATTGGTCTCTAGATATTTTATGTTAGGTCTGATCAAATAATTGAATCGGTACCCCTCTCCTAGGAACTGACCGTTAGGCCACTTCACAATGGGCATTCCACTTGCTTAGACCACATTCCACTTGCTAAGACCATTATCTCTCCCCTCCGGACTTGCCCAGAATCCAGACCTGCACAGAGAATTCTCCGCCCAGAAAAAGCCCGCCTCCCGTCCTTAAAACCTCTGACTCCCCACCTTTGGGGGCTGGCGCCATTTGGGGGCTCAGCCCATCTGGTCTCCAGATGACCTAATAAATTCACAATCCCTTACCACTTTGGCCACGTGCGTTCCTCCTTGGGTGACCCTAACATTTTATTTCAATTACTAGGTTATATTAGTAACCAAAACCAATGCAACCTTCAGTTCTGAGACAAAATCCACCACATAGCAGGTTTTCTCAGGCTCAGTGCTATTGACGTTTGTGGCTGGTTAGCTCCTTGCTGTGGGACCTGCCCTGTGCATTGTAGATAGTTAGCAACAACCCTGGCCTCTACCCACTAGATGCCAGTAGCCCCTCCACCCCAGTTGTGACATCAAAAATGTCTCCAAACATTGCCCAATGCCCCCTGGGGGACAAATCACTCCCTCTTGAGAACCACTGTACTGAAGGAACTTTAAAAATAAATACTCTAACCTGTTTAGAAAAGTTATAAATGAACAAAGGTAAAATATTCATGTAGTATTAAAATAAAAGTTTCCATTCTACCTCATCCCATCCCATGTCCCAGAGGAATCCTTATTTAACCATTTCTGTATTTTAAGTTTTAATCAGTGCAAACAAATTAATCTCATCCTTTTAATTTTCATCAAGTTTTACATTCTAGCCTAAGAAAACTGTGCTTTTAGAAGCCTTTACCATCACCCTACTCCATGCTTTACCCTCCCTGCCCTTCCCGCCCCGCCTCAGTTAGCAGTCTGTTTGCTAAGTCCCTCCATACAAATTCCTGTGCCTTTACTTATACAACAACATCCCCATACACAACACACGGTATTGTTGTGGGGTTTTCTTTTTGATGCAAATGGTATCACACTCTGCACATAAATTTAACCAAGGCATAGTTTTCTGCAGTATGGATATACCATAGTGGGTTTTTCTTTGCTTATTTTAATTTGTATCAAGCTTGACATGTTTTTTTTTAAGTTGACATTATTAAAAAGTCAGATAATGGTAAGAGACTTATATCAAAAAGGTCATCAGTTTGCTTACCCACCCTTCCCAGGCTTTAACCTTTTCTTTTGGTATTTTCTTCCATATTTCTAGAAAACATTTATTCTGCTATCTCTCGAGAAAGCAAAATGAGACATTATCTACTGACTTATTGTTATCATAGTTGACAATAAAAATATGCATAGTAAAATGGAATAAATACTTATCTATCAGCAATTACTTTAAATGCAAATGGATTAAATGCTCCAATCAAAAGACATATGATGGCTGAATGAAGTACAAAACAAGACCCTTACACATGCTGTCTACGGAGACTCACTTTAGGTGAAAAGACACACACAGACTGAAAGGACAGGGGTGGGAAAAGACACTTTATGAAAAAGAAGTAGCTAGGGTAGCAATATTTACACCAGACAAAATAGACTTTAAAACAAAGGCTATAATAAAGAACCCAGCAATTCCACGTCTGGGTATTTATTCAAAGAAACCCAAAACACTAAATGAAAAAGACATATGAATCTCTATGTTTACTGCAGCATTATTATAGATATAGAAGCAACCTAAGTGTCAATCAATAGATTAATAACTAAAGAAGTGATGCATATGTACAATGAAACATGATTCAGCCATAAAAAGAAATGAAATCTTGCCATCTGCAACATGGATGGACCTAGAGCAGTGATGGCGAACCTTTTGAGCTCGACGTGTCAGCATTTTGGAAAACCCTAACTTAACTCTGGTGCCGTGTCACATATAGAAATTTTTTGATATTTGCAACCATAGTAAAACAAAGACTTATATTTTTGATATTTATTTTATATATTTAAATGCCATTTAACAAAGAAAAATCAACCAAAAAAATGAGTTCGCGTGTCACCTCTGACACGCGTGTCATAGGTTCGCCATCACTGACCTCGAATGTACTGTGATGAGTAAAATAAGTCAAACTGAGAAAGACAAATACCATAGATTTCACTTACGTTGGAATCTAAAAAACAAAATAAACAAGCAGATCTGAAACAGAACGTTTTGATGGTTGTGGGGGATGGGTAAAAAGAGGGGGAGATTAAGATGTATAAATTGCCAGTTATAAAAAGTCACAGGGCGGTAAAGTACAACATAGGGAATAGTCAGTAATAGTGCAATAACTGTGTATGGTGTCAGATGGGTGTGAGATGTATCAGGGTGATCACTTCATAAGTTATATGATGTCTAATCACTGGGTTGTACACCTGGAACGAATGCAATATTGTATGTCAACTCTAATTGAAAAAAAAATAAAATAATTTTTAAAGGGTGAAAAGTTCCCTGGCCGGTGGCTCAGTTGGTTGCAGAATTGGCTCATACACCAAAAGGCTGCGAGTTCAATTCCCAGTCAGGCACAGACCTACATTTCAGGTTCCATCCCTGCGCAGGGGCGCAACTGATTGATGTTCCTCTTTCATATCAGTGTTTCTCTCTCTCTCCCTCTTTCCCTTCCTCGCTCTCTAAAAATCAATAAAAAAGAGATGCTCAGGTGAGGATTTTTAAAAAAAAGGGTGGGAAAAGTAAGCCAAGTTTTTCAACTAGCAGAAAAATATTTGTGAATCATATATCCAGAATATATAAAGAATTCTTTAAACCCAAAAATAAGAAAATGAACAATCCAATTAGAAAATGGACAAAAGACTTAGATGATTCATGCTGATGGCAAAGAAACACATGAAAAAAATGTTCAGCATTGGTTATTAGGGAATACAAATTAAAACTACAATGTGACACCACCTACAGTCATCAGATGGTTAAAATAAAAAATACTGACAGTACCAAATGTTGACAAAGGTGTAAAGAAACTGGATCTCTCATTTATTGCTGGAGGGAAGATAAAATAGGAGAGTCACTCTGGAAAATTGTTTGGCTTTTTTTTTTAAAGTTAAACATACATTACATATATATGATCTAATAATTGGACTCCTGAGCATGTATCCTAGAGAAATGAAAACATATGTGTGTACAGAAATCTGTACACGAATGTTCATAGTAGTTTTATTTGTAATAGCTCCAAACTGGAAACACCCCAAATGTCTTTCAATGGGCGGATGGCTAAATAAACTGGGGGACATCTGTATCACAGAATATTCCTTAGTCATCCAAAGAAACTATTGACACACACAGCTTGGATCTATCAGCATATATTCATTAAGCTGAATAGAAAAATCCAATCTCAAAAGTTTACATATATGATAATTCCATTTATATGACATTTCTGAAATGAAAATAAACTATAGATATGGAGAACAGATCAGTAGTTGCCAGGAGTTACAGAAGAGGTGTGTGTGTGTGTGTGTGTGTGTGTGTGTGTGTGTGTGTGTGTGTGTTTATAAAGATGGTAGTAGAGGGCAGTTTTATATTTTGATTGTGGTGATTCACAAGATAAAATGTCATAGAACACTGCACACAGACATACACAAACAGAAAAAAAGAGAAAGGCATGCATGCAAAGACTAGTGGAATCCAAGGTCTGTAGTCTAGTTAAATGCATTGTGTCAGTGTCATTTTCCTAGTTTTGACAATGTACTAAAGTTATAACTATAGTTCTCACTGGAGGAAGTTGGTGAAGGACACGAAAGACCACTATGTATAGTTCTTGTGAATCTATAATTATTTCAAAATAAAAGGTTAAAAAATTTTTTTCTGTTTTTCATTTTCTTTGTTGTTTGGGGATGATTTTTTGAAAGGAGAAAGGGACTGAAATGTGTTTACTCCACCATCTCCAAAAGTCATTATTATTTTTTTTCATTATTATTTTTAAATAATATAGGCCATACCTTATTAACTTTTAAAAATAAACAATTTTGTAGACGTATTTTTTCTGATCAATAAAATACTGAGTAGTAATATTTTTAACTCTTTGGGCTATGTCAATTTTTATAAAAACTCAAAAGGTACACATAAGAATACCATGTAAAGTACGTCTCTAATTCTCTCCCTATAGACAACCACTGTTGGTAATTTGTTGTAAATCTTGGGTACCATTCCACAGTTTCCTATGGATCACAGTGTGTGTTACTTGTACTGTCACTATAGTAATAGGAACTTTTGGTGGAGTCATTCATCACAGGCAGCAGGTGACAGCTAGAGACAAGAGGAGGCATTTGACACTATCAGATTCATGATCTTCTCCTTTTCCACATTAACATCCATAAAGACAAGCCACACTTTATTATTTAGTGTGGGTGCCACAATATTTTGTGGTATTAGATACCCACACATACACACTCAATGCAGGAGACTAAGAGTTGACTAGCTAATTACTGCTCTGAGATTAAACTCCAAGAACACTGTCTTATTTATTGTGTTGTAAATTTCTGTATGATTACATTAAAATATAATTGTAATTGTTATAAAATATTCAAGCAACACAAATGAAGTAGATGAAGTATCCATTCTTCATTGGCTGTTTCTTTAAAGAGAGCATCTTACCTCACTGCTGCTGACGCTTTGCAAGAGTATATTTTGGTTTTGGGTAACTGTCATATTGGTTGGAGAAGAGTTTGTATCATGACAAATGTCAAGCAATGATTCAGCATGTTCGTCTGCCAAAAGAAACATAATGTGTTTTGATAAGACTCATCTCAATTTTACAGGAAGATTTAGTTCTTGGTTCTAACAGCAGTTCCATTTTGTCAAAGATTTTTCTAAGATAGTGATCTGGGATCCTGATGAAGTTTCAGGGGATAATTTTCACAGGAAGAGATGTGAGGACAACATGAATCCACAGAATAAATGAGGTTTTGTTTGTTGTTGTTTTTTTAAAATTAGGCAAAATTGCCAAGTGAAACCACGAACAATGGGCTGGAAATTACATTTGCTTTATAGTTTCCAAAGAGAAAAACATTTAGCTACTGTGAGCACACGTCCTGTCTAACACTGAAGCCACGTTAAATTGGCAAGGTTTGAACACCCATCAGTGAACTCCCCGTTAGCTCCTGAGGGGCACTGTTCTCATATTCATCCCCCTCCTGCCAGCCTGCCTTCTCCAAATAAGCATGGGCTCTTGAATGACAACGTCTTCCTTTTCCAATGGCTCTTCCATTTATCTTGTAACTGAAACAAGATTGAACAAGTGATCTATACTCAGACCCTCTATTTCTTCATCATATTTTCCTTCTTTACTCTTTGCAATTTATCTTCTGCCTCTATCCTGCTATTGAAAGTTCCCACTTCCTACCATATCTGCTTTGTAAGCTCTTTTCTAATTTGTTGTTGTTTCCATTTATTCCTCTTGCAACTCTCTCCCAATTCTCCTACGTGCACACCACTCTCTAGCAGTGGGTGCACCTCCTCAGCTCAGCCCCCCGCAATTTTCTCCCCATCATCAATCATTCAATGATCTTGTCCACTCTCAGGTCCTTACGATCTCTCTTGTGTAGAGAATTCCAGGACTAATATATCAGCCCATGCTTTCCCAGAAGCCCTATCCTACAGAAAATTGCTCCTTGAAAGTGCCCAGATTCCATCAGTACAATTTTTTTAGAACACATTACCTTCAGTATCCTCACAAAGCCAGTGTTCTTCTAGCTTGTTGATTGTATTCCCATCTCCCCACATCCCAGGGCTGAACCTTTGAAATCATGTTTGACTCAACTCTCACTCAACTTTTGTCTTTGTGTCTTCACTATCAACTTTACATCACCAAGTTCTGTGAATTCTTCTTTCACAATAAACGCACCACATCCAGCACCTCCCAGACCACTACAACACCTTGCCCAAGGACTCTTTTCCTGGTTCTTTCCACCATATACTTTCTTAATAGAGTTCCCTGCCATGAGTCTCTTTCTTTGAATCCATCCTACACAATAAGAACAGGTTAATTTTCCAAAAACATGGTTTTCATCATTCTCTGGTTCAAAATTCTTTAGGGATTCTATTTTATTGGGGGAAAAAAGGGATAGCCTTAGCTTTACATTTAAGGGGTCCTCAATGGACACACCTTCTTTATGCATCTGACGTTATGTGTTCATTTTCCCTGACATGAACTTTCAATCTGGACTCCTGTTTGGCCCTGAGATGACCATGCTCCCTTACAGCCTGGTGCCTCTGCTCCACAAAAATCAAATCCCATCATTTTTTAAGGACTGGACTGAGTCTCACCTCTTCCATGAGACCCTCTTAGGTATACCCTTGTTTCCTGACCAGATGCATCAAACAAAAAGTCCATTAAACAATAAAGACAAGCAGGTTACACAAAATCATGTGTCAGTAGCATTTTTTTCCATTATGCCTTTTGCCGTGGCTGTCACCATGTCTTTACTCAGACTATCTTTCCCCATCTATATCTAACCTTCCCTTTTTTTTCTTCCTACCATATCTCATCCAGCATTTAAGAACCACCATAAGTCCCTTCCCCTCCCTGTTCCCAATAAGTTCATTCTCCTCTGACTTATGTGATATGGCCCTGACCATACTGAGCACTTTCAAAAGTTTGCACCATATCTTAGACTTCTTTGCATCCCTCAGAGAACCCAGTCATGGGCTTTCAGTCACTGCTCAATAAATACTTGTCAGATAGATTTCTTAAAATGGATCCATCAAATACATGTAGAAAAAGAAAGATGTCTAGTAGGGCCCTTATATTTGGGGAAATTTGAAAGTGAAATAGGAATATTTACCTGGTTTTGGCATAGAATTCATTAGAATGTCCAATAACTGCTGTTTCTTAAAACTCTTTATTTGTGACACATAATGTATTGCTGATTTTCCACTAAAATCACAGAGCTTAGGATCTCTAGGAGAAATAGAATCAGCATCAAAGCTTATTACTTAAATCTGTTCAAAAAAGAAAATGAATATGGAAGGAAAAATATTGACATCAAATAAATGAAAGCAATCTTACATAGTTTGGGGATAACAATAATTACGTCTAAATGTATGAGATAGTGACAATTTTTTATAAAACACTAGAGACCCAGTGCACAAAATCGTGCCCAGATAGGGTCCCTAGGCCTAGCCTGTGATCAGGGCCATTTTCCGCTCATTCACCAGTCCCAGTCCTGCCCTGCTGCCAACACCCACCCCTGTTCCCTGTTCGCCATCTGGCGATCTATCAGAGCCTGTGGGCTGGGGGAGGGACCAAGAGTTCAGCTGTTCCACGTCCACTCACCAGTCCCTAGTCCTGCTGCGCCACCACCACCCACCCCAGTTCCCCATGGTTCCCTGTTGGCCATCCAGCTATTGGAGCCTGCGGGCTGGCCTGAGGGACCAAGAGGTGGTCAATGCACCTCATAGTGACTGGTCGAGGTTGTTCTGGTCGTTGGCCATTTATTATATAGGATTATGATATTTGCAGAAAATTTTTGAACATAAACTTTCATAATTCGTTAGTGATACATAAATTCAGTAAAGATAAAAACATATTGATAAACCATTGTCTTATCATTCCAAATAGTTGACTTGATTCTTTTTCTTTCCAATGTTTTAGCTAACTGGTTACCTTCTTGATATCTTTTTTCTAATGCTAACACCTAATCCTTTTATCATTCAAAATAGTAGAATGACATAATCTCTCTTTAAAATTAAGCTGATATGCTCTTGGTTGAGTGGATGATCTTGTCATAAAATCTCTCTCTGCATGGTCTTTTCATTTTTCTTTGCTTTGCTCTGTGGTTTTTAAGCCCAATTGGCTGATCTTAGGGTTTCTTGCAACAGCACTAATATCCTCTCTATGCTGTACTGAATCCTAACATCAGCTCAGAGAAATCCAGAGGGTAAATGATGAGAACCCTATCAACAGGTCATAGTAAGGGAAACAATGATAAAACTTCATTAGTCATGTTCTGGGACAAGGAGAGAGTTGATCATGGTCTCTGGTCTAACACCTTTGAATTTGAATCTATTGTTATGGGACTGGGTAATGTCTTATGATCCACAACAATATTCTGTTATGGCCTTTTCTCCACCAAGGTCATGATTCAAAAGAAATAGCATAAGATCAAGGGTCAGGACACTGTCACTACCTCAATAAATGGCCTTAAGCAAGTCACTTAACTTCTAGGGACCTCAGTTTGTTCATCTGTCTTGATAGTGTTTCTCCTTTGATCTCCTGTATTCTGGACCCACTTCAGGACTATTGAACACCCTCTCTGGGGTGGTATCTAGTAACCTCCATTGTTAACAATCTCCTCAGATATTTCTCAACACTAAATTCTGAGGTAGTGTCAAACTTCCATCTTCAACCTCTAAAACTAACACTTTTAAAATAGCTCACATTCTAAAGTATACTTTTCTTTTTGAAGGCCCTTTTTCCTTTATTTTTTCCATAACAAAATCCACATGAAAAAGCTTGGGCCATCTGTTCTTATTTGATGACAAACTGTCTAGGTAACAAACAGCATTAGGAAACCAATTCTAACATGAGAGACTGTTTGTTAACCTCTGACTTTTATTCTTTGCCCCCTCCTAAAAGAACATGTTGGCATGTAGTAATTTCTAGGTAACTGGAAATCACTACTATAAATTGCTTTAGACAATGGACAATGCTTTCCAAAATAATTAGTAACATCTTGAAGGTAGGGAGCTACATACTACAGAATTATCTGACATTCCCAGTAACTACCAAAAGAGTAAGTATTTTAAACCAGGGTTTAACAAATAGCAAAGTATAATACAACCAGCTGTCCAAATTGCATGTTGTTGTATTTTTCCTTTCCAACTCTGTAATCCCAATTGGTGCCATAAACTTTTGTTTTGCTATTTTGGTTAGTTAAATTAATTATTCTAACTAGCTGTGAGTATTCAAAAAAATGTGTCCTATGCTTTAAAAACTTCCTTATAAAAGCATCAAAATGTACCTCCTCAGGATGTCCTAATGACCTGTTAGTTGGGTATCCTGAAGGTAGACAAAAAAAAGAGAGAATATTTAATAAACAAAATAAAGGACCAATGTAATAAGAATAATAGATAGTGACATCTAGCATCTGTGCATCACTTTGCAACTATGAAGTCCCTTTTGTGAACACGCATGTGCATTTAGTATACATAATTTAAACATCTAAATGACTCCTGTAAGTAAGAATGGCATATATTCCCTTGCACTGGCGCTGACTGACCACTCATACTCACGCGCGGTGCCTGAGGAGCTCAGCCAGAACCTCTGCGGGTCTGTAGGCTGTTGACATCTCAAGACTCTCAAACAGGTCCACATCTCTCACAGCCAGCATCAGAGGGGTCAGGCCATGCTGGTTTGGGAAATTTACGTCCAGGAACTCTTCCGATGCCTTTAAAAATGTGAAGCTTTATTTACGAAATGTTTTTCTGAATGTCTATTTATACTAATCTTTGCATTTTCATTGCTTGGCCAAATTCTTATTTTGACTTCAATACCTTCTTTCTCAATATGTGTATTGGGAGGGAGCTGATGAATTGAGAAAACACAGGCCTGAGAGGCAGACAGACCTGGGGGGTGAACTTTAGCTTTTTAAGTTGGTTATTTAACCTCCTTGATAGGATTATATCAAGGACACTCTGTTAAACGGTGATTAAATAAGGAATGCCACCAGTTACATAATGAATAATTTTCATCTGGGATGTAATTATACCAAAAAAAAAAAGGTGATATTTATCTAAAATCCAAATTTAACTGAGTGTCCTGTATTTTTATTTGCAAAACCTGGCAACCCTCCTCACAGACCTTCACAGCCCTCAGCTATAACGCAGGAATAACAGTGTGTTCCCTGCGGGGTTGTTTTGGTGATTGGAGAGCGTCACACACATGCTCAGTAAATGTTTGTGGGATGATGACTGAGTTACAGTAGTAAGGCCACTCATTTAACTGCACTTATATAATCAAATGGTGGATATATAGAAGTTATTTGTTGTTTTAATGTTTTAAATTAATTAAAATTTTTAATTTGGATAACTCAAAACTGAAAAGCTACTGCAAGGCCAAAGTATCAAAACTGTTTATTTCATAGACCAAAGTAACTCACTAATTTTCACCTCCATTTCACTTTATGCCATATGAATACAGTCAGTGTCTCTACCTCAGTTTCTCTAGGGACAAACCAGAGATAATGATATTACCTCAGAGTGGTGTTCTGGGAATTAATTAGTTAACTTTTTTTTCGGTCTCTGAAAAGAAACTACCTCTTATATCAATGTTTATTATTAGTTAGAACCAACATGAACATTTTGAACCTTACAACAGCACATTAATTTTGTAGTCTTACAACACACTTTAATTGAGCATCTGTGGGTTAGGCTCTGGGTCCAGTTATAGACACTAGTTTCTTAAAACTTGGCTGCCAATCTTTAGGGGTGAAAAATGTGGTCAAGAAAACAGACATTGGATTACAACTATTGGTATGTTGCAAATACCAATAAAATAAAATTTAC
The DNA here is from genome assembly GCF_000147115.1 of Myotis lucifugus. Lineage (NCBI taxonomy): Eukaryota > Metazoa > Chordata > Mammalia > Chiroptera > Vespertilionidae > Myotis > Myotis lucifugus. Next base: position 272,331 of record NW_005871565.1, on the reverse strand, counting down.
TGTCTTTCAAAAAAATTCTAAGCCAGAATTCATGACATATGGCAATTTTAGATGGTCATTTAATACAACAAAAAATGTAGAGCCCTTTGGATTTTGCTGTATATTTTCTTGAGCTCTAGGTGACTATAATATTGTTCACTTTTCCTTTATCTATTTGTGTCTCTACCATGAGGGAATGGAAGAAACTGTTTCCTAGCAGCCATTGATTTTCTTTCAGCGAGAAGGTCATGTGATCTGACAGTATCTCTGAGGGGAAATGCCAAGAGTAAGCAGTGGCCACCAATAATTAGTGTCCTCCGTTATGCATATGGTTTTGAAGTTTCATTGGGAAAGAATATCAATGGGTAGAAAATCTAAACAAGATCAACACCCTAAGAAGAAAGCACTTAAAATGTATCCTCTTAACTCCTTTAGTCACAGCTAAGTATTATGCAAAGCATAGGGTCTCTGGTTCCCTTTTCAAGGTAAAGTTAATAACTGCAACTAGTCCAGAGGGATCTGAACAGCAGCTGTACAAATGGCACTGATGTCAAGGGAACGCTTCTGAGCAAGTTGACAGTGGCTCTCCAGGGGCACCCTGGGAGCGCATCATTTCCCGGGGGCGCGGCTGACTGGTAGCTTCCAGCTGCAGGAAGGGAAAAAGGCTGCTGCTTTGTTCTTTTGTTATCTTGTTTTTCACCCCAGTGTCCTGTTTGATTCTCTTTCTTTCTCATATTTCCTGCCTGAAATTTCCTGGGACTGCGTTTGAAAAGAAGTTATTTTTCTTTAAAAGGAGTCATATGTAGTCTGTGCCCTTCTTACCACCCACCGGCCTACATACCCAAAGGTAGAATTTAACATTGATTTGACTGACCAACAGTTGCTGAAGTTGTTCAAGATCACCTTGCCATGAACTTCGTAGAAGTTGCATTTGGGAAGCCTGGATTCCATTGGTGGCCAAGAGCTGTCTTTGGACATCACAATTAGCCACATGGACCGCGGTTTGATTGTTGTAATTGCAAAGGGTGATATCTGCTCCCTTTTCCAGAAGAAACTCAACAACCTGCAACACCACAACATTCTTATTTCGCATTTTTCAGTGCCAATGGCATTTTCAGGGCTGAGTGGAAAACTTACTTAGATATGGCTTCTATTCATGATATAGGAAAGGAGATTAAAAGGGGCATAAGAACGAAGAATTGATTTGGAAGCTGGTGATTGCTATTTGCCTTTTTAAAAAATCTCCATGATGTGGATGGTTTGAGGATACTATAGTTTTTTCAAACTGGAGGTCTGTATTTCATGTTAAATCCACATAACACATTCAAGTCCTATTAGTATCATCTGTAGTTTAGAATATCAAACCCCAAAACTCAGGCTTATAAGTTATTGAATGTTACAAGTATTTCTAGGGAAAGAATGAACTCTGTTTAAAATGATGGAGGCTTAATTTATTCAACAAATATGGTCTGAGTGACTAGTGCGTGTGTCAAGAACTGTTCTTGGTGCTGAGACTGCAACAATGAACAAGACAGATGACCAGACTTTAAGGCATTTACAATCTAGTGAGGAAAAGAGACGGTTAAAAAGCCAATTGCAACACAGTGTGATATATGCAACGATAGAATAAGTACAGAAAGCTGAGGGGCACCTAGAAGAAACCTAATCAGCTGTCTTAGAGGGGCTGGGAAGACTTTCTGGAGAAAGTGATGTCTAAGTTGAGAATTGTGCAATCAGACTCAGTTAACTAGGCAAAGACTGCTGGGAAAGATTGTTCCAAGCAAAGGATATAGTATGAACAAAGTACTGTGAATGCTATGGACAGAATTGTCTCCTAAAAATCCATATGTTGAAGCCCTAACCTGCAATGTGATTGTATTTGGAGAGAGGGCCTCTAAGAAGTAATTAAAGTTAAAAAGGTTATAAGAATGGGACCCTGATCTGATAGGATTAGTGTCCTTGTAAGAAGAGACATCATCTCTATCTCTTTGCTTGTCTCTTCCTCTCCCTCTCCTTCTTCCTCTCCCTCTCCCTCTCCCTCTCCCTCTCCCTCTCCCTCTCCCTTTCCCTCTCTCTCCCGATACCAAGCCAAGAAGAGAGTTCTCATCAGAAACTGAATCAGCCAGAACCCTGATCTTGGCTTCCCAGCCTCCAGAACTATGAGAAAATACATTTCTGTTGTTTGAGCCCCCAAGACCATGGTATGTTTGTTATGGGAGCTCAAACTAATACAGTGGACGGGAAGACAAAGAACATTCAAAGCTCTGGAAGGAGGAAGGTATGGCTGGAGCTCAGGAAGTGGGAAGCAGGAGTAGGAGATGTGATGAAATCATCAGCAGCTAAATTGAAAGGCCTTACCAACCCCTTTTTGGCAATTAATGTTATAATCTTCAGGGAAATGAGGAGCCAGTAAAAATTTTGAGCAGAGAAATAACATGATCAGATAAGTATTTTTCAAAATCACTCTGGCTGCTGAAATGGATTGATGTGGGGAAGAGTGGACGTTGGGAGACCAATGAGATCATGGAGATCTGATTGTGAGGAATAAGGGAAATGGCAGAGGCACTGACCGCCTATGTTTTTAAAGATAGTTGTATGGTGAGCAACCTTGGAAAACAGACGTAGTCTCCCCCTGGAGCACTGGGAAGACTTACTGATTGGCTATTATAAAAGACCCAGGTTTCCTAAGTTCAGGGTTCCTCTCTTATAATCCAATCCACTGTATGTGTAGGTATCACCTCTCTATGTTGCCCTGTGGAAATTGGGGCTCAGGGAACTGAAGCAAATGCCAGCTATTACTATTATGAATAATAAACTGTGACTTTTCTCTGACCCAGGAGTCTTGTGTCTTCTGCCAGACTCTGAAACTGCGGCAGGCAAAATGATAGCTCGCCTATAAGGAGAAAATCTCAGATGCTTCACAGTTGATAATTTTTGCAAAAGTGAGATAATGAGAGAGAAAGGCATGACAGAGGAAGAATGGGGGAAGTTCATGGGAAATGGTAGCAAATATGTTAATTAATTTGTATGGTAAATTGGACAATAAAGGATCCCCCACTTTATTGATAATACATGACTGTTTAAGGAACTAAACAGGAAGGTAGTTACAGGCTGTGTATCAGGAAATAAGTTCAAAACAGCTATTTCTTGGTTTTTGATAATTCTTCTGTATCTTCCTCACCAATTTGCCAGTCAGCCTCAGGTTCATGCCATTGTAGCAGATAAAGCCAAGATTTGTTCTGGGCAGATGGAAAATTCTACTCCCTTTCAAACAACAGTTACAGAGATGCATATCTTCACTGAGGATGGAAGTAGGAAAACTCATAATTAAAATGGTAAAAACAAACAAACAAACAAAAAAAACACAGGCTAACTTGAACTTTGGCTGGTTCACTTGGACTACGAGTGGTAAGATGCGTGATGCTTGTTAAGGAGGAATGATAATAGCTATCTTGCAGCTTGGCTCTTCCTGCTGACAACCTTAGATCCATTTAATGATGAAGGTAAAGCCTCGGGTTTTTTTTTCCAGTGGGTTTAGCTACTTTAAGGGAGCAATGGCTCTCTTGGGGATTTCCCTGAGACAGAAAAATTCCCATGATAAACTACAGCTGAGGCATTAACTAGTGTTCAGGATCTCACTGGCCTGGATTGGGTTACAATACTGATGAAGGTGACTCACTGGAGAAAGAAATGGACACAAAGAAATCTAGACAAATTCTTATGATTAGTCCCACTGCCCCGGAACATTCCCCTAGACCTTATGTCAAAATCAGGTGAAATTTTAAGAGATATTATCATGAAAATGAGTCAGCAAATTATTTATATTAATGTAGAATCCTTAAATTTTTTTTTAAAAAAGGACTGCTATGAAAGTTAAGCCTGAGTCAACCAAAGGCTTCAAACGCTGAAGCCCCAGCCAGAGAGCACTGGGGCCGTCGCCAATGAGCCCTTGCCTGGAGCTGAAATAGATGGCGCCAGTAATAATTACTTTTCCACCTGACATAGGGCTTCAGGTGGGCTGAAAACATCAGGAGTTCACTTAGTTGAACAACAAGAAGCCTCCATGTTTCTGGAAACCAAAAGTAAATGTACCTTGCCTATTGGCCTGTAACCACTCTTTCTCCACGTTCCTAACCCCTCCACAGCCTCCTGTACCTCAACCTCATCTGCTTTCAGGAAAAAGAGCATTAGATGTGGGACCACGGAACCCTATCTTCAAAGGGACTGAAGATCATGGCCACCCATGGGAGTATGTTGGTGAACTTTGGGGAGGGGAGAGACACAAACCTTTATGGCTCCCTTGAAGCCACATTGTTTGCTGCCCAGATCCTTGGGGCAAGTGAGTGTATGAATTCAGCTAATGGGGGTTGGGCATGGTTTGCAGTGGGGAAGGAAATCTAACGTGGCTTTGTGGGTGGTGCCCTTTGGTCAATTCAATGTACTATGGCTGCAGCTTCTATATCTGAATCTGTAATAGGAATTAATGTATTATAAATGTACTAGAGGCCCAGTGCACAAAAATTTGTGCACTCGGGGGGGAGAGGGAGGTCCCTCAGCCCGGCCTGTGCCCTCTCGCAGTCTGGGACCCCTCGGGAGATAACGACCTGCTGGCTTAGGCCTGCTCCTGGGTGGCAGAGGGCACGCCCAATCCCTAGGTGCAGCCCCTGGTCGGGCTCAGAGCAGGGCTGATTGGGGAGTTGGGGCGCCGCCCCCTGTCATGCACAGATCAGGGTGGATTGGGAGGTTGCGATGCCACCCTCAGTCACGCTCAGGGTAGGGCCGATTGGGGGGGTTGGGGCACCGCCCCCTGTCACACTCAAGGCAGGGTCAATGGGGAGGTTGCGGCGCCACCCCCTGTCACGCACAGAGCAGGGCCCATCAGGGGGGTTGGGGCTCTGTACCCTGTCACACACAGAGCAGGGTCGATCAGGGGGTTGGGGAGCTCCCCCCTGTCACGCACAGAGCAGGGCCCATCAGGGGGTTGAGGAGCTCCCCCATCATGCACAGAGCAGGGCCGATCAGGGGGTTGAGGAGCTCCCCCCTGTCACTCACAGAGTAGGGCTGTTAGGGGAGTTGGGGCACCGCCTCCTGTCACACACAGAGCAGGGCAGATCAGGGGGTTGGGGCGCCGCCACTGTCACACTCAGGGCAGGGCCAATGGGGAGGTTATGGCTCTACCCCGTCACACACTGAACAGGGCCCGTGGGGGGGGGGGGGTTGGGGTGCCGCACCCTGTCCCACACACAGCCGCAGGGTGATCAGGAGGTTGGGGAGCTCCCCCTATCAGGCACAGAGCAGGGCTGATCAGGGGGTTGGGGCGCCTTCCCCTGTCACGAACAGAGCAGGGCAGATAGGGAGGTTGTGGTCCCGCCCCCTGTCACACACAGAGCCGCAGGGCGATCAGGGGGTTTGGGCGCTGCCCCCTGTCACGCTGATCCCGGTGCTGGGAGGCCTCGCTGCTCCGCTGATCCTGGTGCCGGGAGGCATATTACCCTTTGGGGGCCGGCTGGTTTGCCCTGAAGGGTGTCCTGGATCATGGTGGGGGTCCCCACTGGGGTGCCTGGCCAGCCTGGATGCGGGATTATGGCTGTTTGCAGCTGGTCACACCCCCTTCAGGGTGGGGGTCCCCACTGGGTGCCTGGCCAGTCTGGGTGAGGGGCTGAGGGCTGTTTTCAGGCTGGCGGGTGACTGAAGCTCCCAACCGCTCCTTTTTTTCTTTTATTCTGGGCCAGCTTTAGCTCTGAGGCTTGGCTCCAGCTCTGAGGCCTCGGCTGCTGAAAGCAGGTATCTGGTTTGTTTGGGTTCTATAATTGAAACACTGTTTCAACTCCAGCTCTGAGATCCCGGCTGGCTGAAAGCAGGTTTCTGGGATTTTGTTTAGCTTCTATATTTGTAACAATGTTTCAAACTGCAAGCTCAGAGGCCGGCAGTGGCAGGCGGGGAACGTTGGAGTCCTCTGTCACTGAAGTAAGCAAGCCTCATGTTCGCTTCAAGCTGCCTGGCTGCCGGCCACCATCTTGGCTGGCATTTAATTTGCATATCGCCCTGATTAGCCAATGGGAAGGGTAGCGGAGGTACAGCTAATTACCATGTTTCTCTTTTATTAGATAGGATACCTTCCCAATCCTATTAAGTGTCAGGGAGGATTCTTTTAACAATGATGAGTTACTAAGTAGAGAAGTACAAATATCTTTGGATTCCCTGATCCTTTTGAGTCTCTCTGTAACTGATAGTTTTGCCAATTGGGGAGCCTTTGGTAAAGGGAGGAAGTTTTCACCCATAGGTGTCCTTGGGGAGCCTCCCTGACATGTCCAAAAGGTACATCACTTTTGAAAAATGGATATCAGCTTGCTAGTGGCTCTTATCAAAACACCCTCGTGAAAGAAAATATCCCGGCTCTCCAAAACTGTAACAAGCACCTTATATTTAACTGACTGCTGGGTCAGCCAGATAGTCCAATTTTAATTGCCAATTACCTTAGCCTCACCAAGAAGTATATTAACAACAGTGGCCAACAGCCACAGATCTTGCACCTTCCATGTAAAACACTTATCAACACTTCACTCCCATTCCTGTAGCCACCAGTCACTCATTCTGTGGGGCAAATGAACACTACTAGGCTACTGGCACGGACAAACAGTACTGATAATCCTTCTAAATCAAGGACCAGGCTCAATCATTCAGATTGAATTGGAAATCTTCAGGCTTACCAGCCAGCTGAGAGGCCACATGGAGGCACTATCAACCTGTGCCCCCTGACTAATGTAGTTCCCACTTGAGGGGGGGGAACAATGGTAAACACCACCTCCCCTCCAAGGAAAGATACTTATTGTGTGAAAACCTGACATTAACTTGTATCCCTCCTGAAAACATGATGACTTATGCTCTAGGGGTGGTCATAAGAGAGCCTCAGATCTTTAAGGAAAGACTATCAGTAGATGATGTAGCCTCAGATGACTTCGGAGCTCTCCCCAAAATGAAGCTACTATGGGTAATTTGGGGGAGCTTCCAGAGGGATAGTTGACTTGTCATTTGAACCCCCTGTGGATAAGTATTCCTAAGATAGAAGTCATACAATTAGATAAAGTAGGACAAAATTTGTCCCTAAATTGAAGTTACCAATAACACTACCTCATCCCTGAAAGACTTTCAGATCAGCAGTCAAGTCACTGGCCAGGGGTTGTTACAGATGATAGAATTGCCCTAGACTTCCTGCTTGCGGGCCAAGGTTAAGTCATAGCTAATACATGCTACTATATCTGGACTGATGCCTTAGACTGAATGGGACAATCAATAGAGAAACTTAAGAAGAAAGCCACCTGGTTTTCTATGGCAGATCCCGATGGTTTATGGGATTTGTTCAGCTGGAGGAGTCCAGGACCCTGAATAACATGGTTGATGTTAGCCCACAGTATGGCCTCATTCTGCTGCTTGGAGTCCTATATAGTAGCTTTACGTAGATGTTGTCTGAGACAAATTGCTGGATTTGGGCCCAGCCTCTGTTGGTAAGATTAGTCAGAGTGACCAGCAGAGTGGTGTACTCATGGAAAATTCACCAGAAACCAAGACAATGTAGAAGTGGAGGGTAGATATCTTTAGGAGAGAAGTTTCCCTGAGTCTCTTACATTCCTACAAGTCTAATGAACAGAAGCACTTATGGCCTTTTCCCCAGACTCTCTTTTCAAGCTTATTCGTGTAGTGTTTGTACAGTGAATAGCCTTGGCTAGAGATAGTATCTCCCTCTGGAGCAAAGAATAGGTTTGCTGAATACCCATCATAAAAGATATGGCTTCCATAAATTTAGGGTTCCTCTCCTGCAATCCAATCCACTGTTTGAGCAGAGGTCTCCTGGTCCCCTTCCTATCATCCTGTGGGAATTGGGGAACTGACATAAAACTGATAATACTCTGGCAAACGCTATTGTTTCTCGCCCTGTGTTGTTTCTTCTGCCAAGAATCCAACAAATTGCATCAGGCTGACTTGAAGAGGCCCAAAAGAGGAGTGAAAGTGGTTGGAGGAGGATGTGGGCTCAGTGAAGGTGCTTGTTAATGTATGTGTCATCAGAAGGGAGATATCTCAGTATATTATATGCTAATGGAAAATAGCATCCCTGTTTGCAATAATACAAATATGGAAACTGCCCACCTGTCCATCAAAGTAAGATAGACAAGTTGTGGCATAAATGGAATATTAAATAGCAGTAAAAATGAGAAACCACAGCTACATGTGTTGAAGTGGGTGAATCTCAAAACATAATAATGAACAGAAGTAAGTTACAGAGACTCACATGCAGTGCAAATTTGTTCTTATAAAGTTCAAAAACAGGAAAAATAAACAATGAATTATTTAGGAATATGTGGAAAACTGGCAAAACTAAGGAAATGATTAACCCAAAATTCAAGATAATGATTATAAAGTATGGGGGATGCAATTCAGGAGGAGCAGATAGAGGGCTTTTTATGCATGCTTATGTTCTGATTTTTGGCTTGGCTGATGGGTATATGGACACTAGTCTCATTTTTCTTTAAGTTGTGCACACATGCTTCTTTTTTAAAAGCATACATAACATTTTAGAATTTGTTAAAAGGTGTTAATAGAAAAGAATCAAAAGAGGTAGGAAAAAAGCTAAGAATTAGTCAAGAGAGAGGCTAATTGAAATGGCCAGCAGGGTTAAGGACCACTTGCATTTAGATTCCCAAGAACTTGCAGAGGTACCGACCTATGCAGCTGAGTGAAATTTGTCTTTTTCACTGTAGATTTTCCATTCTAAGCCCTTTTCTATTCCCCTTATATTCTAGTCCCTTCTTGTTGACCATCTCCAATTCCAAGTGCTCATATTGTTCTCACTTTCACCAGCATTCTTTTTTTTTAATCCTTATCTGAGGATATGTTTTTATTAATTTTGGGAGAGAGAGAGAGAGAGAGAGAGAGAGAGAGAGAGAGAGAGAGAGAGAACATTAATTGGTTGCCTCTCAATCAGGGATCGAATACAAAACCTAGGTATGTGTCCTAGCTGGGATTGAACCCTCAACCTTTTGGTGTATGGGATAACACTTTAACCAACTAAGCCATCCTGCCAGGGCTCACCTGCATTCTTTTTTTTTCCATTTTAAATTCTTTATTGTTTAAAGTATTACATAAGTCTCCTTTTTCCCCCATTGACCTCTCCCCGGCCTCCCCCACCCCCCAGCACATGCCCTCACCCTCACCTGAATTCTTAAAAAGAATCTTATAAGTTCCCACACACAATGGTATAAATGATCAATAATATCTAAATAGATTATTTAATCATTAGTTTATCCATTTAATAGATATTTATTAAGCACCTAGATGTGTGAGGCACTATAGATGGATATATAACTAGAACAAAGAGGACAATCTTGTGTCCTTGTCCATCTTACTGTTATTTATTTACTCCTTACTCCCTACTTTCATGATTATATGCATTTTTTAGAATAGGGTACACTTTTCTAGGTCTGATGAAGTTGAGGGTGGGGAGTGGAAAGGAGGAAAAAACTCAGGCCCCATTATGTGGTCCCACAAGACCCGTGGTTGGCAAACTGCGGCTCTCGAGCCACATGCGGCTCTTTGGCCCCTTGAGTGTGGCTCTTCCTAAGCCGTAGGAGTACCCTAGTTAAGTTAATAACAATGTACCTACCTATATAGTTTAAGTTTAAAAAATTTGGCTCTCAAAAGAAATTTCAATCGTTGTACTGTTGATATTTGGCTCTGTTGACTAATGAGTTTGCCGACCACTGCACTAGACCATAAGCTCCTCAAAGGTGACATCTGCATTTGATTCAACTTGGTATCCAACATGAAGTCTAATATTCTGTTGACTGAGTAGGGGAATAAATGAAGATGGTGACTGTCTAGAGTAGACTATTTAGGTTCTCCCAGTTCTCCTTCCAGTTGCCTCTTACTCTTCCTCCCCCGCCCCTCCATCCCCCACCCCCTGCTTTCTGCCTTCAGACATTCTTTCATGGAGTTGGGTGGTAATGCTATTTCCAAACATCTCATCTTGGAATCCTTAGTTAGAAGAGTATCCATGGGCCCCGGACACCACATGTTACCTCTGTTAGATTTTCTTCTGCTGCAGTAATGAGAGGTGTATTCCCAGTCTTTGGATGCTGAAAGTCAAGGTTTCCAAGAATGGAATGGACTTTAGTAATATGGTCACAGATGAGTTCCACATCACCTCTTGAAACTACTTCCAGCAAATCATGAATCAGTTTATTTTTATTCATCTTGCTCATTCCATATAATTGCCTTTAAGAGAAAATAAACAATTTAATTACACGAAAGATAACAAAGCAGTGGGTAATTCAAATGTAACAAAGTCTATCTTTAGGTCTCATTTATTTCTTTTATGTGTAAAATGCTATAACATTTCTTAAAGACAATTTTTAAAAAGGAGAAACCCCCATAATCCCACCAATCTTGGTTCTTTGCACACATACAGGGTGGAGTAAAAGTAGGTTTACAGTTGTGAGTATGTGAGACAGTTTATTTTTGCATTTTATTTATTAATTATTGTATTATTTTCCACATGAACAACTGTAAACTTACTTTTGCCCCACCATGTATTTTAAATTGGGAACAATAATAATTTTACTATCACTTTTCAAGATCTGCTGCGGTACAGGATAAGAAAGGATGCTCAACACGAGAATGGAAAGAGCACAAGTTGTAGAGCGTGACAGACCCAAACTCAAATCCCTCGCCCACAGATTATCAACTGTGTAACCGTGAGCATGTCACTCAGCTTCTCTGAACTTTATTCCCTCAACTTGAAAATGGAAATGATATTCCACTTTTCAAATGGTTGGTGAGGATCTGAGATACTATATGCAAAGTATTGGCTTGTTCTATTGGTGAAAGTTCTTGTAGGATTTCATTTTCTTTAGCGTTGTTTTTAAAATCCCTATAATTATTTTCTTTTTTGGGAAAGTCCAATCTTCCCAACAATACTGTAAACTCCTCAATAGCCAGGACATTCTGTGCCTTCCGCTGTTGTAACCTCCATAATGCAACTCAGGGTGAGTCATTGATGAGTGTGGTGGTACCACCATTCTAGATTTTTCAAGGATGTCCTAATTTTAAATATCCCAGCTCAGTATTCCAAATCATTGAAATATTTCTTAAATTGCATTTTTTGAAATCACCAAACCACCTATCCTAGGAGCCTCTTGCTGTTGGAAAAGCACAAACTCCTTTGTCAGACTCTATATTCCAATTTTAGCGTCTGGCACCATCGTCACCATGTTATTTCATTGAGTGGGCAATTTATTTGCAATGAGCTGGCATTTGGTTAAAAGCAGGAAAGCAAAAGGCTCATTTCATAGTACAACTTTGTGGGGGGAAAGCTAAAGGGAAAAAAAAGAAAAGATCTAGAATTGGTCTTTAATCTTCTAAATACACAAATGCCTTCAGAATTCATGGGCTAGACTACATGTACTTCACCCCAGAGTTAGTACTATTTAATAAATTCATCCATTCATTTAAGAGGATGCTATTGTCCTTCAGCATCTTTCATAGACCTGTCACATAGAATATAATATAAAATAGTTAAGACAAAATACAAGAAAGAAAGTACATAATTATCAAAGCAAACAATAGATATTGAATCTTATAGATACCAGAGAAATGTGATGGTCACGTGGGCTGGAGCACTCCATGATAAGAAAGCTATCAATAATATTTGGAGACTCAGAGTGAAGGAAAAAGGCAGTTTTGACTGGGAGAAGGGCATGAACAAAGGCCAATACCCAGGGTCAATGAGAGAGTGGAGTGGGTGAGAATTAACACTTCTGACTAGGTTGGGAAGGCGAGGGTGAGTTCTGAGTATTGCCTTTTAGGAACACTGGTACTTTAGGAAGATTATTATCATAGAGAATAGAAAGGTAGAAACAAAAAATTGAAAATAAAACTTAAGAGGGCCTGTGACACATTGGCCATAGATAATGAAAGATGGGGCCAAGAGGATGGGGTTGGGCAGCTGTGGGGATGTGATGCAGGAGGAGACAGGCATTTGCTTTTTTGGAATGAGGTCAGCAACAGAGCCAGCATATAAGTAGTGTGTGGGTTCTCAGCTTCCTGTAGGAAAGACTTCACAACACGCGTCCAGGTGGGTTTGAGAGCATGTTTATTAATGCGGGGGGCAGTGAAACAAAGAAGAAATGAGGGTAGAAGAAGCAATGGGAGAGAGTCTGGGAGGGGCTCTGCTTTGGCTCCCTAGAGATGTGATAGGAAATGATTGAGCCCAGTTGAGGCTGCTGTGAGCTCACAGGGAAGTGAAGGTCACAGTGACAGAAGTGGGAAGTCAGAGAAAAAAGGGGTCTTGGAGACAAGATCAGGGGGTGAGCCCTGGTCGAGCTGCCACTGTCCATTGCTCCTCTGGTTGTTCTTCCTCTCGTGGATACCTTTAGAGTTTAGGAAGAAATTAAAGTTCATGCCTAGGAAGGGGCATGGGCATGCTCTAGAGCAAGACCTGGCTGATATCCTTTGTGTTGGGGGTTTTTATCTCTCTGGAGGTGAGAATTTTAGGGGAGGTTTCAGCAGAATATTCATCAACTTTCCAGGTGCAATTTTTAATATGCTGATTCATTATTTGGCCTGCTTTATTGTTTTACTTTATCTTGGGTCTGTTTGGCTCTAATGGCTTTATGTGTGTTTTTTGTTGTTATGTGTTCCTCAGACTCCATCTGTCCTTGGGTTAGCTGGCACAAATGGCATTATTAGGGTCTCAGTTCTCTATCTCCCTGACCAGCATGATTTAAGCTATGTGTTCTCTGGCTAGGGAATGTCCTTGGTTAGGGGAGATAGGTCTTTTGATTCACCAGGTGGCTGTAAAAAGTTCAAATTGTTTGGCCTTGCTTAATTTTCTTGTCTCAGTTTCCCCATTCTCTTGCCCAGGATTTTCCTAACTTCTCACTATCCTGCCTCACCAGTGCCTCATTTTCCTCATCTGTAAAATGTAGATACTAATACTAATGTTCTAATGGTGTTGTTTGGAATTAGACAAAATATGTATAAAGCCTTTAGAATAGTGAATTTACAATAGTAAACATGTAATCAAGGTTGGATATCATTGCTGTTATTATTATTATAGTACTAGAGGCCCGGTGCATGAAATTCTAGCTCTTGGGGGGAGGGGGTTCCTCAGCCTGACCTGAGCCTTGGGGGATGTCCAACTGATGGCTTAGGTCCGCTCTTGTGGGGAGTGGGCCTAAGCCGTCAGTCGGACATCCTTAGCACTGCCATGGAGGCAGGAGAGGCTCCCGCCACCACTGCTGCGCTCACCAGCCATGAGCCTGGCTTCTGATTGAGCGGCACTCCCCCTGTGGGAGCTCACTGACGACCAGGGGGGCAGCTCTTGTATTGAGCATCTGCCCCCTGGTCGTCAGTGCACGTTATAGCGACTTGGTCATTCCACTGTTCGGTCAATTTGCATGTTAGCCTTTTATTATATAGAATTGTTGTTATTATTATGTAACATTATTTTGAGCAAAAGTAGTAAAAGACTTGAGGACTTGATTCTCTATTTCAATTTGCTCTCTATTAGAAATTCGGGGGGAACACTAGTACTAGTATTTAGCCTAGGAAACTTAAATCAAAAGGAATAAGCAGTAATGATAAATGTTAATTAGAAAGTGACAAAAATTGCAAGGAAGATTATGGATTGGATTCTAATCACCAAGTGCTCCCAGAAGTTGTCTAATGACAGAAATCACCCAAATGCTTAAGTGGGAAAGGCAGGGGGAGGGATCAGAGATTTGGGTGGAGGGTGGAAGGTGCATCCCGGAGACAATAAAAAGGTCAGTGGTTGCCACGGGTTGGGGAGGGGTGTTGAATAGCTGGAGCACAGAGAATTCCAGGGCAGTGAAACTACTCTGTGTGATACAGTAATGGTGGGTACATGTTCTACATTTGTCCAGAACCTTAGAACGTGCAACATCAAGAGTGAACCCTAATGTAAATTCTGAACTTTGAATAATAATGACGTGTCAATGTATGTTCATTAATTGCACCAAATGTGCGACTCTGGCACTAGATGTCAATGGTGGGGAGGCTGTGTTTGGAGGGCACAGGCAATATATGGGAACTTTCTGTGTTTTCCACTCAATTTTGTTGTGTATCTAAAACTGTTCTAAAAAATAAAGTCTACTTTAAAAGTCTATTTGTTTTGTTTTATTTTTTTTTAATTAAAACAAAAAATGGGGAGAGTCCCTTGACGGGGAATCGAACCCGAGACTCTTCAGTGTGCAGGCCAACACTAACTACTCAGCAACACTGGCCAAGTCTGGTTGCTTATTTATTACCTTACCACTGTTCTTAAGCGTTAGCCTGTACTCATGTGTACCTCTGGTTGTCTGCTTCTGAAGGCTGTATCGTGTCCAACACCATACTATTTTATTATCCCTTCCCTTGGAGATGGGGCATCTAAAGGGGCCTCCAGCTTCCCACTCCACAAACTACACTGTGATAAATATCCTTGTTCAGGCCTTGTTCCGCATCATGCCAAAGTTTCTCTGAGGTGAATGGGCCGAGTGTATTTAATTTCACCAAATACTGCGGGGGTGGGGGGGGGGGCGGGGGAGGTGGGCGGGGTGTTCTGCAGAATGGCCATGCCTGACTGCTTTTTCTAAGCTCTTGTCAGGGAAGCAGACATTTGGTTGATTGCTGTTCCTTCATCAGCATTATCCTAGTCATTAGCATTAAATGCACCGTGTACTTTACCAAAAGCTAAAAAGAGAGATGATATGTTCAAAATCAGTTTTAAACACTAGGAGACATATCTGTCTCCTCAAATTGCTTTGCAACTTGCATTTGTGTACTTATTTTTGAAAATGCAACAGTATTTGCAATATCTTTTTAGGTAAAAGAAACGCTTTCAGAAACAAAGGATAAGTAAAACCTGTTCTTCAATAAAGCTGAAAATCGGATATACAAATAACAACTGGGCAAGAAATACACATTTGTATTACCAGTTTATTTATAAATTGGAAATAGGACCCCAAAGGTATTTTTTCCAAGGTTATTACCCCTAACAATGAAAAGACAATATGTTATGAAGTTGTGGCTTAATTATTTTTGAAAAATTTTTTTTTTAACCTCTCAATTGCACTTGACATACAATATTAGTTTCATGGGTACAACATAGTGATTAGGCATTTATATAACTTACAAAGTGATCACCCTGATAAGTCTAGTACCCATCTGACACCATACATAGTTATTACAATATTATTGAGCATATTCCCTATGCAGGACTTTATGTGCTTTAATTTTTAATGTAACTTTTAAATTACAGTATTTTACAAGTAATATCTACCATATAAATAAAAAATTAAAATCTCAACCAAACCACAACCCAAAAGTTGTTAAATCCAATCACTACAATAGTGGGCAATGTGGTCATTATTTGGTCATCCATGGCCTCACACACTCAGTAGCGACTGGAAGAAGAATGACATACAGCAGTATCCCTGTATATACTACTAGTTTGCTCTTTCCATTAACATGGATGGACCCACATGGCTTTTATTAGTGAGCTCCATTTCCACTGTGATCTTCTGTCTGTACATTTCCATTTTAAGTTTTTCCCATAAGAAAAACTTTTCTCAATTTTCCCCTTTAGGGTTGTTTGGAACAATGATTTTTAAGCAATATTTCATTGCACAGGGATTTCTGGTTTAGCATCTGTTGAAGCCCAGTCTCTTTTATGGTTAATCTAATTGTAAAACAACATCTTTTTATTACACTGTATATTTGATTTGGAATCTTAAGAAATTAAGACTGAAAGCAATGGGAATCCTCTTTCATTTTGAGAAAATTGGGCCAAGAACACATATATACAATACTGAGTGGTTACAAGAAGGTTTATACCATGTAAATTTAACACATTTTGGTGATTAAAAGAAAAGATCGTGCTTGGGTATAATTCAATGGAAGCAATTTTATATACTTTTCTTGTTCTTATCAGTTTAGCCTATGGTCTAGAGCAGTGGTTCTCAACCTTGGCTGC
>NW_005871565.1:252928-256225 GCF_000147115.1 Myotis lucifugus | reverse complement strand
ATTCTGTTTCTTTGTTATGGGGTGGGGCCACAACATTAGTAACAAAGGAACAGAATTTCCGGAGGTTGAGGCCCAGAAATCAGGATTTTAAAAAGATTCCCAGGGGATTCTAATGTGCAGCCAAGGTTGAGAACCACTGGTCTAGAGGCATTTGTATGAAAGATTTCAAGGAATTGTCTCATTGAAAAAGTTTATTACAACAACTCTAAGGATATAATTATTTGAGTTTTCTCTATCCACTTATCTGATATTCCTCCTCTGAGACATCCTTTGAAGAGAAAAAAAAAGTTACAACATATGGTATTATCTAAAACATGATGAAAAATGGAGATTTGGCTTACCTATGGTGTGTTTTGCCGAGGGAGTTGGTACACAGCTGAAGAAACATCGAGCCAAACATCAGTCAACATCATCCTAATTCACCATGGCACTGATTTCTGGGACAGCTGTCAACCACACTTCAACAAGGGATCCATTTGAAAGCAGCATAGATTTAGATTGTTTTCTTTGCTTATTTTCCGGTGTTGCACAGCTCAAAGCACCTTTACAATATATTTAAAGTTGGTTCTGAGTGCACAGATCCTTCAGCTAGCTGCAAAGCAACCGCTTAGTTTACGAGCTGTCACCCAGGTAACCATCCACTGTGCATTTAGCTTGGAGAATTGAAAGCAGGACAATCTCACCCAGGACGGAAAACAAGTATTGCACACTCCCCAAAGTTGCTGTTTAAGTGCTTCAAAGAGTTGGATCTCTCTGCACTTCCATGATTGGCACCAACCTACAGAGATTTTTACCCAGGAAAGCCATTGTCATTGCTGTAACGTGCCAGAGGGGCTCCTTTCCAAATCTAAATCATAAAGCCTGAGAACCCAATAGATGACCCCCAAACTGATTGTATTCTTGGAGTCATGCTTGAGAAAGTACAGAGAATGGAAATTCTTACATTAGAACATAATTCTTGTCTACTTGTGTTATTTCGAAGAACAAGCTCCTGTCAATGGGCTGCATTTTTTGTGAGTCATAATAGTGATAAACCCAGCTGTACGTGCCTTTAAATTCTGTAAAAACATACTCAGGCGGAAGTATACTCAGGGCATTTTAAACATAAGGCCACCTGGCGTTTGTGTGCGGCTAACTTTTTTCCTGCCACTTACTGGAGGACGCTGGGGGTTCTCCTCTAAAGATACACTTAACGTTATAGATACTCAACTGAATAGAGTGCTAACATTTTATCCTAACAACAGCTAATATTTACTTATTTATTTAATATATTTTTATTGATTTCAGAGAGGAAGGGAGAGAGAGCTAGAAACATCGATGATGAGAGAGAATCATCCACCGGCTGCCTCCCACACGTCCCCTACCAGGGACTGAGCCTGCAACCCAGGCACATGCCCCGACCAGGAATCAAACCACAACCTCCTGGTTCACAGTTGGACACCCAACCACCAAGCCACGCTGGCTGGTGACAGCTATTATTCATTAAATGCTTACAAGGTTAGTCCTTCACATGAATGATGTCATTTAACCCTCAAAACAACTCTATAGAGTAAACACTATAAGCACCGTCATTCCCACGTTACAGATGAGGAGATTGAGGCTTAGGCATTTTAAGCTAGTAATTGGTGGAGCTAAGGGATTGAACCTGAAGAGCCTGACCACAATGTTGAACTATTCGCTGCTTTTACTATGCTAACACACGACTCACATACTTCTCTAGTGAGTGAAGACTTCAGGGTAAAAACCACTCAGAGATTGCTAGGTTTATGTAACTATCTCTTCACCCAATTCAGTGTGAAGCAGTCTGACATTAATCCAAGCACTGCCATTCTGTTTTACTTCCTGTACCCTACCTTGTTTCACCTCCCAGCAGGAATAGTACTCTCTTAACAATTGTGCCAAGAGAAAGCTATACGTACTGTGGTTTCTGATGTTGAGGATCCCTGCAGGGTCACCCTTGGGTTCTGGCTGGTCTGCAATCCATTAATATTTCAGTTGGTTTCCTAAAGGGTAATCCTCCTCTATCTCTCATTTTGAGGACTGATCATTCATTCAAATCATGTGTGTGTTTTTTTCAAGAAAACTCTGGTTTTCAGAAACTGTGGTGAGTCGAGCATGCAAAAACAAACAGTATTAGGTGATAAGGCCACCATGGAGCTGTATAAAAGGCCCCAGGGAAGCATGGAAGAGGAGTGTCTAACTTTCTGGGTTGGAAGGAGTGGTGTATATTAGTTTTCTAGGGCTCCCATTACAAAATACCACAGACTGAGTGGCTTAAGCCACAGATAAGAACTTTATTTTGTCACGGTTCTGAGGCAGGAAGTCCAAGATAAAGTCCACACGTGGTATTTTCTGAGACCTCTCTCCTGGGCTGGCAGACAGCTGTTTCTCACTGAGTCCTCCCATGGTCTCCTCTCTGTGTATTTGCAGACCCGGTGTCAATCCACATGTCCCAATCTCCTTTTCTAATAAGGATTCCAGTCATATTGGATTAGGGCCACTCTAAAGGCCCCGTTTTAACTTAATCTCCTCTCTAAAGGTGGTACCTCCCAATCAGTCATAGTCTGAGGGACTAGGGATTAGGGCTTCAACATATGAATCTTGGAGGAACACAGTTCAGCCCATAACAGAAGTACATAGGACGTCTTCAGAAAAGACAATTATCTGAGCTGAAACTTGAAGGACAAACAACAGGTAAACCACAGACAGAAGGACACTGCAGGAAGACTAAACAACAGCATCTCCAGAGAAAAGAGAAAAGCACAAAATATTGAAAACATTCAAGAAGACACTTGATTAAATCTCTATTTTAGAAAGAACCTCCTGACAGCAGGATTGAAAATTAATTGAGATGGATCCAGGGACACAGAGGCATGGAACAGACTGTCGAATCTCAGAGGGAAAGCGGGAGTGGGTGAGTGGAGAGATTAACCAAAGAACTTGTATGCATATATGCATAATCCCTGGACACAGACAATAATGTGGTGAAGGCCTGGGGTGAGGGTTGGGGGTGGGCTAGGAGTAATGGGGGAAGGAGGGGGACATTTGTAATACTTTAGACAATAAAGATTAAAAAATAAAAGAAAATTAATGGAACCCAGCCAGTGGCTCAGTTAATTGAGCATTGACCCAGGCACCAGGAGGTTGCTGGTTTGATTCCCAGTCAGGGCATGTGCCTGAGTTGTGGGCTCAAACTCCTCAATGTTTCTATCTCTCTCTCCCTCTCCCTTCCTCTCTCTGAAATTAATAAAAACATTTAAAGAAAGAAAATTTAGTTGAGAGACAGGCAGAAAGGTA
>NW_005871565.1:234595-252748 GCF_000147115.1 Myotis lucifugus | reverse complement strand
TTTTTTTTTTTTTTTTTTTAATATATTTTATTGATTTTTTACAGAGAGGAAGGGAGAGAGATAGAGAGTTAGAAACATCGATGAGAGAGAAACATCGATCAGCTGCCTCCTGCACATCTCCTACTGGGGATGTGCCCGCAACCCAGGTACATGCCCTTGACCGGAATCGAACCTGGGACCTTTCAGTCTGCAGGCCGGCGCTCTAGCCACTGAGCCAAACCGGTTTCGGCTAGGATTTTCTTAACAGTAAAGAAAAAGTAACAAAGATAATAAAAAAGTACCAAGCCATACCCTGGCTGGTGTGCTCAGTAGTTAGAGCATCTTCCCTAGCATCTAAGAAATATGGGTTCAATTCCCAGTCAAGGGCACATACCTGGGTTGCAGGTTCAATCCCAGGGCCCCATTGGGACCCATGTGGGAGGCAACTGAGACACATTGATGTTTCTCTCTCTCTCCACTTCCCTCCCTCCCTTCCACTCTCTCTAAAAATCAATAGAAAAAACATCCTTGGTGAGGATTAACAACTACAACAAAATCAATGGTGAAAAAAATGTATATCCTTATATGAGGATTAATAATAATAATAATAATAATAATAATAATAATTAACAGGCCAAAGTACAGGTGAAAACAAGAACCCATATTGTCTAAGAATGCCTGCTACCACCACTTGTTTTCAAAATTGTGCTAGAAATTTTTGTAAGTACATTAAGGCTAAAGAAAAAGAAAAGAAGCAAAAAATAAAACACTGAAATTCAAAGATTGGTAAGGAAGAAACAAAATTGATATTATTTATGGTTAATACAAATATGTATGTGAAAATGCAAAACAATTATAAGAATTAATAAAATAATTGCATAGAAAATCAAGATAAACAATATTTCTATATGCTGGCCAAGAAAAAGTTAGAAAATAAAATTTCTGAGAAGGTACCATTTAAAATTTTATCAACAAATATAACATATCTAGGAATAAATCTAATGAAATATGTCCAAGACTTTTATGGAGAAAACTAAAATTTTTATTTACAGACTTACTAAAGATATGAATAGAAAGATATACCATGTTCATGGATTAGAAGTCTTAATATTGTAAAGATGTAAGTTCTTTTAAAGTGTCACAATCAAAATCATAGTTATTTTGGAGACAATAACAAGTTAACTTTTAAGTTTTTATAAAAATTTAAAGGTCCCAAAATAATGAAGATACTCTTAAAAATAAGGTGAGAAGATTTTGCTGCCATAGTACCCCTTTGCTCACAAGAGATATATTTCAATACGCCCAAAGGAAGTCTGAAACTGTGGGAGTACTGAACCCTATATATGCTGTTTCTTCTTATACTGTACATACATACTTGTGATAAAATTTATTTATAAATTAGGCACAGTAAGAGATTGATAATACTAATAATATTATAAAAAATTATAAGAATATACTGTAATAGAAGTTATGTAAATGTGGTCTCTCTCTTTTCAGTAATTTTTATATTTTTCAGTTCAAACCTATTCCTGAATCTGTGTAATCATCCCTTACTTACAGTTAATGGTTTGGTGTCACTAGTGTCAGGGGATCCCTTGCTGAAGTCTTTGTAAAGGCTCAATGCTTTCTGCTGCAACATGTTGCCATCAGTCAGAACACATTTTCTGTTCATATCTTTCACCCATAAGTATAATGCCTTTTCCATCACAGCTAAGCACTTACCACACACTGTAGTAGTAACTTTTTCAGTTGAGGTATGAAAGCAAAACTAACATGAATTTCTTTTTCCTTCTTCACAATTTCATGGCTAAAAGGTTCATTCTTACCATAGATCTTAGCAACCTCAGCATACAACTTTTTCCCCATAAGTCAAGAACTTTTATCTTTTAACTTAAAGGAAACATTTCACGGCTTCTCTTTAACATACGCAAATTGCCAGCATCACTACTTTTGTGCTGTGGTGACAGTATTAAGTAAAGTAAGGGTTACTTGAACACAAGCTCTGTGATACTGAGACAGTAGATCTGATAATCGAGGGGGTTAGTGACTAATGGGCAAGGAGAGTATATATTTCATGTTACACACAACGGTGTGCATTTTAAAACTTATGAATAAATTATTTCTGGAATTTTCTATGTAATATTTTTCAAACCGCAGTTAACTATAGTCAGAAACTACGGACAGTGAAACTACAGATAAGGGGGGACAACTGTATTAGAATGGAACAACAGTGAGAGCCTATAAACACGCCCATAAATACATGGACACTGTTTTTGTTGCTGTTGTTTTTAAATTGATTTTTGAGAGAGAGGAAGGAGGAGAGAGAGAAAAACATTGATGTGAAAGAGAAACATTGATCAGTTGCCTTCCCTAAATGCCCCGAATGGGGATGGAACCCAAAACCTAGGTGTGTGCCTTGACCAGGAATCAGACCTGCAACTTTTTGGTACCCACGATGACACCCCAACCAATTGAGCCACCCGGCCAGGGTGGGACACTTGTTATTTTTTTAAGTCTGAAAATTCCAAGTGTTGCTGTTGATAATAAAGATAAATAAATACAACAGAACACGCATTGCTAAGAGAGTTACTTAAAATACTAAGGAGGCTATGAAGGAAGTGGGGTCTGGGCAGCCTGTGCACATTTTGTGCCTTAGTTCTCAGAGCTGCTATTAAGCTACTAAACCTGTTGCTAAACTCAGCTAAAGGTCCAGCCATTAACATCCTGTATGAACACATATGGACTTGACCTCACCCTTGCAATTTTTGCTTCCTCATTTGCAATCCCTGTTAACCTAACCAATAATCCTTCATTTGCATGAAAGAATTGCATTTTGTGGTTTTTGCCTTTGTAAGCCCTTCCTTTCGTTCTTCCCCCCGGAGCTCAGTTTGGTTTTCTATCTGAACCTGCATCTCTCAGATTGCAATCCTTTTCCTCAAAAAACTTATTTCAAGTATAATTTGATAAACCACTTTGAAGCACTAACATTATCCAGTAATGTGGATAACACTCATATTCCATGACCTAGAAAATCCACTCCTACTATCTTCACAAATATGTTCCAGGACACAAGTACAAGAATACTCACAGCAGCATTATCCACCCCCCCAAACCTGAAAACAATCTAAATGTCCATCAGTAGTTGAATGGATAAATGAATTGTGTTTTTCATGTGATGGAACATCATATAGCAATAAAACAAATGAATTACTACTCTACATAGTGGCATGGAGGACTCTCACAAGCACAATGTTGAATAAAATAAGATACACACAAAAGATATAATATGATTCTGTGTAAGGCAGGCAACACTAAACTATATTGTTTAGGGATGGAATTTTATTACAGGTAAACCTATGTTATAGTAAAACTATAAAGGTTAGCAAGAACATCTGCATAAAAGTCAGGGCAGTACTTACCTTGTGCTGAGGAGGAACTATAATTGGTTGGGGGCATATGAATGCTGGCAATGCTCTAGTTCTATTTCACCTGATTTTTATGTGAATGTTTGATTTATGAAAGAGTAAAACAAAACAAAACCCTTTCATTAATTTTCTTACTATTACAGAAGAGACAAATGAGCTGAGACAGAGCTAAAATCCAAAACATTGACAATCCACATCAGGCCACAAAAACACTTGGCGGAACCTTAAATGCATAATATTATGATGTGAAATAAGTCAATCTGAAAATATTTCATACTATAATGGAGCACAGTGAAATGTTAGGGCAGTAAAACCAGTTTGTATGATAGGTACATTTGTCAAAACTCATGGACTACACAACACAAAGAGTGGATCCTGATGTAAATTATGGACTTTAGTTAATAACGTATTAATATTGGTTCACCAGTTGTAATAAATGCCCTGCACCAATACAAGTGTAAATAACAGGGGAAACTGTGTGTGTGTGTGTGTGTGTGTGTGTGTGTGTGTGTGTTTTGGGTGGGACAGGACAACTGTGGGAACTCTGCATTTTTCAATCAATTTTTCCTTAAACCTAAACCTGCTCAAAAAATAAAGTTTTTAAATTAAAGGACATTAAATGGAAGACATATTTACATAAATAGAAACAGAAAGGATTTGTCACCATCAGACTGGCACTACAAAATGTGCCAAAGGACGTTCTTCAGTGTGAAGCAAAGTGATGCCAGAGAGAAAGATGGACATGTAGGAAGGAGTGAAGAGCACCAGAAACAGTAAATATACGAGTAAAGATTTTTTAAAGGGGCTATGTGTCAATTACACCTCAGTAAAATAAATAAATAAACTGGCAAGGGAAATGATCATGTAAGTTGGAAGGCTCTAATATTTAGTGAAAAGTGATATTAACAGTATATTAACCCATAAGTAAACTGTAAAAAGTTAAGGGTGAATATTTTCATTCCTGGAGTTACTACTGAAAAACCTCTAATTTTAACTTTTTAATCCAAAGGATAAAGAGGTAAAAAGAAACAAAATAATGGGGCCATACAAGATGGTAGACATATATTCAATCATATAAGTAATTACATTAACTAAAGGGTATATGTTGTTAGAATGGATTTAAAAAGAAGACAGCCCTGACTGGTTTGGCTCAGTGGATAGAGCATTGGCCTGCGGATTGAAGGGTCCCAGATTCGATTCTGGTCAAGGGCACATGCCTGGGTTATGGGCTTGCAGGAGGCAACCCATCAATGATTCTCTCTCATCATTGATGTTTCTCTCTCTCCTCCTCCTCCCTTTCTCTCTGAGATCAATAAAAATATATTTAAAAAATATTTTTAAAAAGAAGACAAAATATCTACTGTATATAAGAGACATGCTTTAAATTACAAGAATAAACTCAAAATGGATAAAAGACTTAAATGTAAGTCACAAAACTATAAAAATCCAAGAAGAAAATATAGGCAGTAAAATCTCAGACATCTTTTGTGGCAATATTTTTGCCAAAAAATCTCCTAGGGCAAAGGAAAGAAAGGAAAAAATAAATAAATGGGACTACATCAAACTAAAAGCTTTTGCACAACAAAATAAACCATCAACAAAATGAAAAGGAAACCCACTGTAGAACATATTTGCCAATAATACATCTGATAAGGGATTAAAAAGAGCTTATAAAACTCAACAGCAGGAAGACGAACAATCCAATTAAGAAATGGGCAAAGGACCTGAATAGACAGTTCTCCAAAGAGGAAATACAGATGGCCAAGAGACATGAAAAAGGGCTCAAAGTCACTAATCATCAGAGAGATGCAAATTCAAACCACAATGGGATATCACCTCACACCTGCCAGAATGCCTGTCATCAATAAATCAACAAACAACAAGTGATGGTGAGGATGTGGAGAAAAGGGAACCCTCATGCACTATTGGTGAGAATGTAACTGGTGCAGCTACTGTAGAAAACAATATGGAGTTTCCTCAAAAAAGTAAAAATGGAACTGCCTTTTGACCCAATGATACCAATTCTGGGATTATATCTTATGAATCCAGAAATGCTCATTTGAAAGAATATATGTACCCCTGTGTTCATTGTAGCATTATTTACAATAGCTGAGATCTGGAAACAGCCCAAGTACCCATTAGTAGCCGAGTGAATAAAAAAGCTGTGGTATATTTACACAATGGAGTAAAAAAGGCTTTTGCAATAGCCTGGATGGAACTGGAAATTATTATGCTAAGTGAAATCAGCCAGTCAAAGAAAGAATAATATCTTATAATCTCACTTATATGTGTAATTTAATGAACAAAATAAACCGACAAACAATAGAAACAGAGGAATGGATACATGGAACAGACTGACACTGTCAGAGAGGAGGGGAGAGGTCAGACTGGATGAAAGAAGGTGAAGGGATTAACCAAAAAGCATATACCAGGTATACATAACACATAGACAGACAACAGCGTGGTGATAGCCAGAAGGAAAGGGTGGGTTGAGTGGAGGTGGGCAAAGGTGGAGAAAATTGGGATGGAAAGAGACTTTTCTTGAGGCAATGGGCACCCAATGCAGTGTGCAGATAATGTGTTATGAAGTTGTATACTTGAAACCTTATGGTTTTGTAAACTAATGTCACCCCAACAAATTCAATAAATAAATATAAAGACACAGATAGGTTGAAAGTTAACAGATGGCAAAGATATACCATTTTTAAAAAGTCAGAGTGACTACATTACTCTCAGATAAAATAGACTTTAAGACAAAGAGTTTTACCACAGATAAAGAGTAATGTTTCACAGTGATAAAGGAGTTAATTATCAAAAGTCATAACAATCATAAATTCCAAAGGAGATGCAGTAGGCATAGGGTGGTTTAGGCAGGGAATTTGTACATTAGGTGGCTTGCTAGAACAGTCAATGGCTTTATCCTTAGAATCTGAATCTGTTTAATACTACAACTGTACACTTGTTTTGGAACATATGGCTGCAAATTAAGCTTAGACCATTTGATTTGCACATCATGATCTGCTACAATTGATCTGTTTTATGAGGCAGGGAACAGTTTGCTTTATAAGTGGCTGTGTCGGTTCCAATTCTAAATTGCACAATTTGAAACATATTTTAGATATAGAATTAAGAGAATATGCTGAGAAACTTGGAATTAGAAGGTGAGGAAGAGGAAAGGATCAAGGAAGATTTAAATTTGAAACTTAAGCAAATGTAAAGATGAAGGTGTCATTTATTGAGATGCAGATAGTAGGACAGGAACATTTTGGGGCAAAAAAAAAAAGCAAGAGTTATGTTTTGGACATACATTTGAGATGCTTGTCAGTCTTCTAAAAGGGCAGCTGGATATAGAAGTCTGTACTTCAGGGGGTGCTCTTTGGGTGGGAGATAAAAAATCAAGGGTCATCTATATATATAATGACATGAGGTCACCTTTAAAGGTCAATAGTTTTGGACCTTTTTTCTTTTCTAATATAAGGCTATATATTTCCCTCTAGGTGCCTCTTTTGCTGTATACCACAAATTTTGATATATTGTGTGTACTTTTTAGTCCTCACTTGAGGACCTAATTAGAGAGAAGAAGGAAGAGAAAGACAGAGAAACATCGATTGACCACTCTCCACACATGTCCTGACTGGGGATCAATCCTGCAACCCAGGCATGTTCCCTGACCGGGAACAGAACTGACAACCCTTGGCTGCACAGAATGATGCTCCAACCAACTGAGCCACTCCAGCTGGAGCAATATTTTTTATTGTAACTTACTTTAAAATATTTTCAAATTTCTCTGATGATTTCTTTTTTGATCTCTGGGTTTCTTGTAAGTGTGTTGTATAAATTCCAAATATTTGAGGCCATCTGCGTATGGATATAAGGTTAGATTACCCAAAAGTGTACCTGAAGGGAAAAAGGTGGTCCGCCCTGCATTCATTCAACATCATATCTCGAAAATCTTTTTTTGTGCAAAGCATTATTCTAAGCACTGGAAAAAATATCAGATAAACAAGATAGATAGATAATAACTAAATCAGTGGTTCTGAACCTTCCTAATGCCTCAACCCTTTAATACAGTTCCTCATGTTGTGGTGACCCCCAACCATAAAATTATTTTCGTTGCTACCTCATAACTGTAATTTTGCTACTGTTATGAATTGTAATGTAAGTATCTGATATGCAAGATGTATTTTAATTGTTACATTGAACATAATTAAAGCATAGTGATTAATCACAAAACAATATGCAATTATATATTCAATATGTGTTTTCCAATGGTCTTATGGGACCCCTGTGAAAAGGTCGTTCAACCCCCAAAGGGGTCGCGACCCACAGGTTGAGAAACGCTGAACTAAATAATCGAAGTAATGTCAAATGGTTATAAAGGCTATGGAGAAAATTAAAGTGATAGAGACCGACAGTTGTGGGTAAGAGGGAACTAGATTAGGTTGTATGCTCTCATAAGATGTTCCTCATAAGTAACATTTGATCTGTTACTTGAATGAAAAGAAGTAGCCAGTTGGAGGCAGAGTGCTCTGGGCAGTAGGGACAGCTGGTATATATATCGTTAGGTCTGTATCAGTGGTTCCCAAACTTATTTGGCCTACCGCCCCCTTTCCAGAAAAAATATTACTCAGCGCCCCCTGGAAATTAATTTTTTAAAAATTTTAATAGCAATTAAACAGAAAGATATATGCCCCCAAATGCACCTGTGGCCATCACCGCCTCCCTGGATCGCTGCAGCGCCCACCAGGGGGCGGTAGCGCCCACTTTGGGAATCACTGGTCTATATCAACATAACATGTTCCAGTTACAGAAGAAAGAACTTGGGGAAGGCCTTAGAATTAAGGATGGAGAAGCATGCAGGGGCCAGATCTTGAAGGTGCTCATAGGCATGGTAAGAAGTTAGATTTTATCCCAAGTGCAATATGAAACCATCAGAGCATTTTACTCAAGGGAGTAGCAGGGTCGATTTTTTTTTAAGGACACATCAATGGTTCTTTAGAGAAAAGACTGTAGGATGCAACAGTGGAAGTCAGAGGTGAATGTAAAAGCAATTGGTACTTGGTTTGCATAAGTACCTACCAATAAGTGAAAGCTTTAAAGGCCAAAACCAATGAGATAAATGGCTGTAAGAATGCTTTTGTTTGAAGGACATTCTTATGAGAACGCTTTGTGGAAACCAAGGCATAGTGAAATAAAAGGCCTTGAAATATGACTGCTTGCCTGTGGTTTCTATTACTCGTTTGGCCCAAAGAAACTGATCTGGGATAGCATTTTTACAGATTATGATTAAAGATGCTCCAGAACCCAAAGTCTAACGTTTCCATCTCCCTCTCACTCTGTTCTTAGTTAAATATGAATTCCAAAACAGTAAGAAAAACAATTTTGTAAACACAAGAAAAACTAAGAAATGAGAAACAACACAGTGATCAAGTCCTCCCTCTGGTGGTCACCACGCTCAAAAGCTTGCCCTTATTCAGCGGCTCCTGAGGGCTTCAGTGCCCAGGCTTCACTGCACTCTCTGGCGGAATATACTCCCCTCATACCCACTCTATTCCCATAACACTTCTATTATGACATTTCACAGCATCAGGCTCATTGTAGAGTTATTTTATCTCTCCACTAGGTTCCAATTTCTGGAGGACAAGGGATGCATTTTAATTGTCTTTGTTTCCCTGATGCTGTTTATGTATTTTATACTTAGAGGGTTCTCAGTGAATGTTTCTGGGACTGAATACATGCCCCGGAAAGCTCAAAAGCAGTGGAGAATTTTTACGCAGTGGCATCTTGCTTACTATAGGAAAAGCTCAGGTTCTCAGTGGAGCTATGTTTTTGTTACACACTGGCTGGGTAGAGAGGAGGAGAAATAATTAAAGAAAACAAGAGTAGCAAATGAGATGCCATAGAGGAGCTTGAAGGAACAACCATTAAAGTTTTAAATCCAACGTCAGCTGTCAGAATGCACTGAGAGTAATTTTGGAATGCCTGGGCAGCCCGAAAGTCTTGAGCAGGGCAGGATGAAAGGATTTTAATGCCCTAAAAAGAGCTTTTCTGCCGAGGCAGCAGTGGTTGGAATGGGAGCTGCCTCCCCTGCCTGCTAAGCTCAACCTGTTTGTCCCTTGCAGCCCAGTTGTGGGAAAAGGTGGAGGCTTTTCCAGAAAGATCACGAAAGGACCGGTTGCTTTTAAGGAACACAATCTTCCCAGGAACACTTTGCTCCCAATCTTTTCCATTTAGAAGGTAATGGGGGGGAAGGGGGATGAAGGAAAGGAAGGAAGATAAATTGGGATTTTTAGTGGACTGAGAGGAGAGACAAAGAAGATCATTGCGGTTCAAGAGGCTTAGTAGCCTAGAGAGAGGCCAGGATTTCTGTGACTCTGAAGGGGGCAGGGGCTACCGGTTTCATTAAATAGGTGGTCTGCTACCCCAAAGAGAATGCGAGCAGGAACATTGCCAGTGCTATGAATAGAGCCCAAAGTGACAACCCTTCAAGCCTTGGCAAACAAGCATGGCTGACGTCAGCTTCATCTGGAGAGATTTCATAAAAACACAGAATCTTGCAATCTCACAGAAAAACAAGGGAAACATTTGAGAACACTCTGTATAGGAGAGAAATATGAGTGGCCGACAAATACACGTAAAATTATCGAACTTCACCAAGGATCAGGGAAATGCAAATTAAATCATTATTTGTTCAGCATATTGCAAAAATGTAAAAGCTTGATAATATTAAATGTGTGGGGGAAATGGCTACCTTTATATAGTACTAGAGGCCTGCTGCACAAAATTTATGCAAGAGTAGGCCTTCCTTTCCCCCAGCTGCCAGCACCGGCTTCCCTCTGGCACCGGGGACCTGGGCTTCCCTCGCAGCCCGGCTTTGTCCAGAAGGATGTCCAGTCTAATTAGCATATTATTCTTTTATTATTATAGATTATTATAGATTAGTGGATGTGTAAATAGTCATCCCCTTTGTGAACATTGCAGTCTGGTGCTATTTATTACAGTATATTTTAAAATACACATACTATTCAACCCAGTATTTCAATTTTCCAGTATTCGCCTTACAGTAATTCTCACAAAAATGCTGGTATAATAAATTTTTACCCTAGTGGTTTTTTTAAGAAAACTTTTATCATGGAGAATTTCAAACATGAGAAGTAAACAGTATAATGTAATGAACCTCTATATACTTATCACCCATCTAAGAATGTTATTAATAGCTTTAAATAGTAAAGTATCTAGATGTCAACCCATAGGAGACAATTAAATAAAAAGTAGTACATCTAGCCCACCAGTGTGGCTCAGTGGTTGAGTATCAACCTATGAACCATGAGGTCAAGGTTCAATTCCTGGTCAAGGCACATGCCTGGGTTGTGGGCTCGATCCCCAGTGTGGGGTGTGCAGGAGGCAGCCGATCAATGATTCTCTCTCATCATTGATGTTTCTATCTCTCCCTCTCCCTCTCTGAAATCAATAAAAATATATGAAATTTTAAAAAATGAGTACAAACAATATATTTTATATATATATATACATAGTATGTAAAAGCATAGGAAAGGGTCTGAAAGGATTCACACTTAACTGGTATTAGCGATTTTACCTTAGGGGTACGGGAATTGAAAAGACAGTCAAGGAGGCCATTTATTTTATGCATATGGTCTGAACCTTTTGTGAGGAGAAGAAATTTCTATTACTTATATAGTACTTGAACATTTAAAATATGATCCACGGGTTCTACCTCTGGTGATAGTGTTTTAAGTATCTCCCTCCAGGCAGTATACTGCTGTACATAAATGGGCAAAAAGAAGAACAGAGATGACTGGAAGATAGAAGATGAACTACAGCAATATAATAGAAGCAGTTGAGAGAGAAATCTGTCCATCTAGTCTAATTAGAAGTTAGGCAGACATAAACATTAAAAGAGATCTGAGAAGCAGATTAGCAAGCATTTGGAACTATTATTTATGTAAAAGTAGTTGGTGGGACTTAGAACAGTACAATACAAAATAAGGTGAGGATTAGGTTTAATATTTTGCATTTATTAATCATCTGTGGCTGAAATAGTTCATTCTCCCTAACAAGGAAAGATTGGCCATTCAATAAGAATATGCTCGTGTAAAATATTGTGATCAATTGTACATACATACAAATAGGCTAGAAGAACATGCTTATTCTGTAAACATGTACACAAATTTGATGACTCTTCAATTAATTCTTTTGTTTCCTAGACTCAGAGCTCGAGAACCATTAAAATATTAAAAATATTGAAACACATAAACTTGGGCAAACTGAATCAGCCTGCCAGCAAGTATTGTCCTTTCTGAATCTACCAGACAACAAGTTACAAACTTAAAAATTAGAACTAGCTGCTCTTGACGCTATTATCTAGAAGGACTTTTCAATTCCTGATACTTGAAACTTCTTGAGGGCAAGCACTTTGTTGTGTTGTTGTTTTTTAAAAAAATATATTTTTTATTGATTTCAGAGAGGAAAGAAGAGGGAGAGAGAAAAACATCAATGATGAGAGAGAACCATCGATTGGCTGCCTCCTGCACGCCCCACACTGCAACTGGGGCACATGCCCTGACCAGAATCAAACCATGACCTCCTGGTTCATAGGTCTATGCTCAACCACTGAGCCATGCTGGTTGGACTGCACTTTGTTTTATGTTTTTATTTCCCAGTTTCTAGAACAGTGCCAGGCATGTAGCAGCTGGTTTTAACAAAAGTTTATTGAATGAAAAAAATGACAAACTGACTGAATGAATGAAGAGTGTATGAAAGCTACATTACTTCTCTTGAAAATCTCTGGAGATACATTGACTTGTTGGCTATACCTCTTTCTAGTTCAAGAAATAATGGACTACTTATTTAGAAGATAATGTGTGTGTTCTGAAAGGTCACTTGAATACTTTTCTACCACTGATTTCACAAAGAGTTTTGAGAAGTTGGATAACCAGGATACATCCCTTTCTAAACCCCATTATAGTTCTTTACGTCTTATCTCAGACTGTGAGCACTTTGAGGGCCAAGATTATTCTTTGAATCCCTCCACAGGATTGACCACACCGTCAGGACAGTAGATACTGAATAAATATTACTGAATGAATGAATAAATGCTGTCTGATCATTTTGACTTAGAGAATTTCTCTCTAAAGAATTTCTTGTCCCCATAGCATGTCTTCCTCTTCCAGCTGTACCTTCTGTTGCAGTTCTCATGGCAGCATCATAGAAAATTCCGGATGCTCCCTGCTCAGAGGCCATCAAGGTTGATGAGGATGGTGTAGTCCCATTGTTGTTGCACTTCTCACAATGTTTACTCTGTCAGGAAAATCTAATTAATCTGTTATGCCCCCACATTCCGCTGAGGACTAAACCAAGGGTGATTTTTCCAAGTTTCTAATCTCTTAAATTGCCTATGCCTCAAAGTTCTCCCCACCCGCATTACTGGCAACACCTTGAAGTAACTGAAAATTATGCCGGAGAGAAAACACAGTTGCATGGAAAGGCCCTTGCCTTTGGACATGTAGCAAAACAGCTCCTGATACGAAGAAACAAAATCTTTCCTGCTTCATGAACTAATAAAAGTGTGTCTCCCCTGGGTATTTTACATCATTAGCATCCTGGCTTCATGCTTCACTTTAACAAATAACTTATTTTAAAAGTTTCTCCAGGGAGAAGACAAGGAGCCAAAAATATCTTGGAAAAAACTTTACCTAGCAACTTGATAAGGCTGTTTCGTACAGTTTCTAAAATTCATGTAGCCAAGTCTTTGTGATGTTTTAGTTTCTGATTTTGATATGCACTGAAACTTCTTCAAGGCTAAGCAAGGAATGTAATGCTTTACATGTGAGTAACATTTTATGGTTTTCGTAGTACATTCATTATAAATACTATAACCATAGTCAATCACCTACTATAGCCTAGGACAGGGGTGGGCAACCCCTGGCACGCGTGCCAAACATGGCACACCAGTAACTTTTGCTGGCATGTGAAACCCTCTCTTATAATCTTCCATTTACAATTTTTTTCTTGATATCGACTTTTTTATTTTTCAGATAAATTCAGTGTAGGTGCATCTTAGATAAATAAATAATTTTACATAACAAGTTATCTTAAAGACCATAGACATGGATTGACGAGAGACGGGAAGAGCAATTTCTATGCCTCTGCCTTAACTCTCCCTGCCTTCCTAGATCCGACCAGTGTTTTGGTTTCATCCACATACGCTTGTGAATCTTTGTTCTCAGTGATGAATTTTGTAAAGTCTCATGATAGGAGTAGCCTGACGGATGAAAGTAGTAGCTCGTGCGTATCTCTGGAGGTCACGAAATATAAACCTGATGTAAAATCTCTGTCATCAGTGATGCAGCAGCAAAAGTCCCACTGATAATATCAAACGGAGTCATAAAGTTTTCTGTCGGACTATCAGTGTACATGTATACATTTAAAAATAAATGAATTTTTCATCATCATATACTGTGTTTTTGTCGCTCGAATGAATTTTATTATTTCTTCAAGGTTCTTCACATACGTACACCTTAAGAGATATCAAGTAGGCGTAACATGTTCTCAAACAATTAGGGTTGGCACGCAGAAGAATTTTGAGTCAGAGATTTTGCTGGTTTTGGCACGCACTCACAAAAAGGTTGCCCACCCCTGTCCTAGGACATATGCTAACCATTTTACATATGTACTACATGGAACTTAATCTTTGCTATAATTCTATGAAGAGATATTACAAGCCCCATTTTACTAATGAAGAAACTGAGGTTTACAGGAATTAAGTAACTTGCTCAAAGTCATACAGTTGGTAAATGGCTAAACCTGGATTTAGCTAACCTTCAAACCTACAGACTTATTTCACTCGGTGAGAATCTTAAAAAGTTAAATGAACAAGTTACTCTTTTCCTTTTATATGCACAAATCTCCTGATGTTTATGTTTGTATCCATCTTTTTCTTTCCTTCTCAAAAAAAGCCAACCTCCTCACATATTCTTTATCCCTCCCACCCTCCTGCTACATGGGCTCTGAGTTCCTGGCACCACCTTGCTGCACAACTCCAGGAAGGCTATTCACAAGGAGATCTCTGTGGGTGGCCCCTCATGAAGTAAGACTTGAGATTGCAAGTCTCGAGTTTGTGACCAGCAGCTCTGTGGACTTCCTCCCCTCTCACCTTATCAAGAGCTCCATCTCCCCTTCATCATCAATCTCTCTTTCTTAGATTATTATCATCAGCATACAAACACACTTACAATTAACCTTTGGAGAACATGGGATTAGATACTCTCCTTCACAGTCAGAAATTCAGGATAACTTTTTGAAAATATATATTTTTATTGATTTCAGAGAGGAAAGGAGAAGGAGTAGAAACATCAATGAGAGAATCATTGATCGGCTGCCTCCTGCACACCCCCTACTGGGGATCGAGCCGACAACCCAGGCATGTACCCTTGACCTGAATCGAACCTGGGGCCTTTCAGTCCGCAGGCTGATGCTCTATCCACTGAGTCAAACCAGCTAGGGACAGAATAACTTTTGACTCTAGAGTGGCTTTTCATATCCCCAGATTTAACCAACTGTAGATGGAAAACAGTATTTTGGATCCACAGGTGGGAATCTGTGTTTGGGAATACAAAAATACTCTTTTCTTTCTGAGGTGAGCTGAATGCTGTGCAAAATCCTCAGATACAGAGGACTGACTCAGTTGAAAGAAATCTGAGTATAAGTTGTCTTGGGCAATTCAAACCCATGCTGGTCAAGAGTCAACTGTACTATCCTCTGTACTTGCCTTAAAGACAAACAAAAAACCCCAAGAAACAACAACAATCAATCACTCTTGACTCAATATTCCTCTCTTGTTTAATTTTACAGCAGCAGTCAATATTTACCATCTTGAAATGTGCCATCTCTCTTTCCTTATTTTCCTAATTCTCTAGCCATGATTTCCTCTCTTTCACTAGACATTTTTTCCCCTATCCATCCCTAACTATGAAATTTCTTCAGGCCTTGATGTGAGGCTTCTTTTTTTCTCTTTCTATATTCTCTTCTTAAATTACCTCATCTATTCTGGTGATTTAAAATACTCCCAAATTTATATTTTCACCCCAGGTCTTGCCTCTGAGTCCTATTATTATACTCAATTTTCTCCTTGACAACTCTCTTGGAATGTTTTACAAGCCTGTTAGACTTGCCAACTAAAACACTAGTGTCCTTGTTCCTTCCCATCTTTCTCATCTGAGGACATGGCATTAGCCTCCCACAGTTGCTTACGCCAGAAACCAGAAAATTATCTTCAATTCCTTCCTTTCTCTTGTCACTGCATTTAATTCATCATCAAGTCCTGCCTATCATATATCCAAAATACATATCAAATAAGTTCACCTAGTCTACTGACCACCCGAGTCAAAGTCTCCAAAGCATCTCTCACTGATGCTTTCGTGACTAGCTGCTGTTCCTACTTGTTTTGCGTCACCCTCCAATCTATTCATGTAGCATCCAGGCTATTACAAAATGTAAGTTGGATCACATCACTCTCTTGCTTAAAACATTTTAGGGACTTCCATTGTGCTTCAAGCCTAGCCTCAAAGGCTCTATATAGTCTGGCCCATACCTGCTTCTCCAACTTCACCGCAAACACTGGGTCCAAGGTGTTCTTCTTTGTTCTGTTATGCAGATCAGAGTCGCCTACCGTCCAGTCTCTGGACGTGCTATTTCTTCTGCTTAGAAGCCTTCCCCACCACAACCGGGCTGCCCCCATCTTATCCTTCAGCTCTCCTCCAAAATTCTTCTTGTCAAGGTTACCATTGACCTCCACATTACTAATAGTGATGCTGACACATGTAACACCTCTTCTTTCTGTTCATGCAGCAAATTTCCACTTTCCACATTTCTGCAATACATCTTCATATCCCCAGAACCTAGCATAGTGATTGGTTTGTACTGTATGTAGTAGGTGTTGAATAAATCCCTGAAAATGAATGAAGGTACAAATTGAGACCTCTTGGGAATGATTGCTGCACACACCCCCACCAGTGTGGTGGACAGAAACTAGAAGGAACATCAAGAGACAGGGTTGAAGGTTTGGCAGTGGCAATAACTACCTGTTGTCAAAATTCTCCTGACCTTAGTTTTCTTGTATGCCCTAAGATTGAATTTTCTATTGCTGCATGAATTTCTTAGTTCTCTACCCCTAAATTCCTTCTTGTGGGTTGCAAACTCATTAAATGAGATTTAATTTTTTAAAACTTTTAATTATGAAAAAATTCAGACCTAATGAGAGTATAAACATCACTGACTTAAGCAATTACCTATTCATAGCTAATCTTGTTTTATTCCTAGCCCTACCTACTTCCCCCTCCCGTTATTTTCAAGCAAATTCTGGACATGATATCATCGTATCTGTAAATACTTCAGTATGTATGAGATATAATTATTAACCGCTAGACAGAACACCTTCTGTTCCTCAATGGCTTAAAAAGGGACGTTTTCACTGAACAGCACTTTGCTCTTTCCATAAACCAGATAACTAGCACGATGATTTTTATTTCCTGGCTTAACTAAAATGTGTAAATTCTCTGAGGGGCGTAGGTGGGAAAGAGTGAGTATTAGAGCACCTCTCAGTGTCCTGCAACCAACAAAGGGAGAATGAATGAAAACTCAAAGCGCTTTAGGTTTTTAATACAATCTTATCCTGGGAATCTAGGGTCTTGTTTGCCTCTTTTCTTCTGGTCCCTTCCTGAATTCGTTATAGGAAGATTTCAAGTTCAAAGCGATTTTTAATGTGTTTATTTCAGCCTGAGAAGACTATTACAAGCAGGACTTACAGGGGGCGGTG
Source organism: Myotis lucifugus (assembly GCF_000147115.1). Lineage (NCBI taxonomy): Eukaryota > Metazoa > Chordata > Mammalia > Chiroptera > Vespertilionidae > Myotis > Myotis lucifugus. The sequence goes on along the minus strand of NW_005871565.1, from coordinate 235,510 downwards.
CCTCCGGGGACCGGGCTGCATCAAGGCCCCGCCCCGCGGGCTCTAGGCCCCGCCCCCGCGAGCTCTTTCTTTTCCTCCTCCCCTTGCCTTCCCATCCTCTTCCCAGCAGCCCCAGCGCCGGCGCCGGCGGTCCTCAAGATGGCGGCCGACAGTGAGGTGAGGGGTCGCTCCCTGCCCGTTCCTGCCTGCAAGCGCGCTCCTCTGCCTCAGCGCCTGGACGCTCACTCTCTTTTTTTCTTTTTCTCCCCCCCCCTCCCCGCAGCCCGAGTCCGAGGTGTTTGAGCTCACGGACTTCACCACTGCCTCCGAGTGGGAAAGGTGAGTGAGTCGTGTCATTGGTTCGCAACACCTTGGGCCTCGGCTGGCGTCCCCTCCGCCGCCCCCTCAGCCCTGACCGCACGTGACGTCACTGCTCTGTGAAAAGCGAGACCCCGGGGTCCCCGGTCCCCGCCTCCTCCGTCTCGGGGCAGCCGAACGCCTCTTCCGCGTCTGGCGTCTGCAAGCCGGGGCCCGACCCCGGCCGCGGAACCCCGAGACTCGGCTCTCAGACAAAGTTGTGTTTGTCCTCACACCACTTTCCTCGGACCTTGGTCGTTGCCCACACGCACAGTTTCCGTGGCTGCCACTCCCGCACTATTTCCGTGTATGTTTAACTCGTGGACATAAACAATACACTTTGCATCTGCCTTTTCCCTTCCGCGTCACGTGAGTGAACCCTCTGGGGAGGAGGCCGCCAGGCGCACTGACAGGTGGTGTCCCCCGGCCACTGTCCCTGCACTCCCACCCCGTCCTTTCCAATAGCCTTTCCAGGGTCTGCATCTGGCCGTCCGTCGGCCCCGGACCCTGCACTCCCACCCCGTCCTTTCCAATAGCCTTTCCGGGGTCTGCATCTGGCGTCGCCGGCCCGGCCCTGCA